>NW_007039968.1:163342-267735 GCF_000164805.1 Carlito syrichta | reverse complement strand
AGTCACTCAGTATTATAGACTCTAGTTCCATCCAGGTTGCTGCGAAATTCATGATTTTGTTCTTTTTTATGACTGCATAGTATTCCATCATGTATATGTACCACATTTTTTAAATCCAGTCCTCTTTTGATGGACAGCATGGTCGGTTCCAGGTTCTTGCTATTGTGAATGATGCTGCGATAAACATTTGTGTGCAGGTATCTTTTTTATAGAGTGATTTGAGTTCTTCAGGGTATATTCCCACTAGGGGGATTGCAGGGTCATATGAGAGGTTGATGTTTAAAGATTTTACGAATCGCCTTACTGCTTTCCACAGAGGTTGCACTATTTTACACTCCCACCAACATTGTACGAGTGTTCCCTTTTCGCCACACCCTCTCCAACAACTGTTATTTTTTGAGTTATTGATAATTGCCATTCTAACTGGAGTTAGGTGGTATCTCAGTGTGGTTTCTTTGAGCAGCATTTTGTAGTTTTCATTGTAAAGGTCTTTCACTTCTCTGGTTAGGAAGATACTGAGGTATTTCATTTTTTTATGGCTATTGTAAATGGGTCTGTGCATTTTTTTTTTTTTTTTTTAGTTGGAGTCTCACTCTGTTGCCCAGGATGGAGTACAGTGGCATGCTCATGGCCACTGCATCCTTGACCTGCTGACTCAGGCAATCCTTCCATCTCAGCCTTCCAAGTAGCTGAAACTGCAGGTGTGCATCACCATGCCTGGCTAATTTTTTTTATTTATTGTGGAAATGAGGTCTCACCAAGTTACCCAGGCTTGTTTCAAACCCCTGGGCTCAGAATTCTCTGACATTGGCCTCCCAAAGTGCTGGGATTACAGGCTTGAACCACCACACTTGTTGAGACTGTGCTTTTTATTTGGTTCTCTGCCTGCTTGTTGTTGGTGTCTAAGGATGTGACTGTCTTTTGCACATTTATTTTGTATCCTGAGACTTTGCCAAAGTCCTTTATCAGTGCAAGCAGGTTTTTTGACCGATTCTCTTGAATTTTCAAGGTATAGGATCACATTGTCCACAAAGATGAATAATATAACTTCCACTTTTCCTGTTTGACTACTCCGATTTCCTTCTTTTGTCTAATTGCTCTAGGTAGGACTTACAACACAATGTTGAATAAGAGGGGTGAGAATGGGCAGCCTTGTCTTGTTCTGGTTTTCATGGGAAATGTTTCCAGTTTCTGTCCATTCAGCAATATGCTTGCTGTGGGTTTATTGTAGAGGGCACGTATTATTATGTTGTAGGTTCCTTCTATACCTAGGTGTTTGAAGGTTTTTATCAAGAAGTGGTGATGAATTTTATCAAAAACCTTTTCTGCATCTAATGATACAATCCTGTGGTCCTTGTTTTTACATCTCTTAATGAATTTAATTACATTTATGGCCTTGTAGATGTTGAACCAGCTCTACATCCTGAGGATGAAGCCTACTTGGTCATGGTAGATGATTTTTGAGATATGTTGTTGGATCTCATTTGCTAGAATCTTGTTAAGGATCTTTGCATTTATGTTCACAAGGGATATTGGCCTGTAGTTCTCTTTTTCTGTTGGATCTTTACCTGGTTTGGGTATCAGTGTGGCGTTAGCTTCATAAAATGATTTTGGGAGAATTCCATCTTTCTCAATTGCCTAGAATACTTTCAATAGGATTGGTATCAGCGCCTCCTTGTACATTTTGTAGAATTCTTCTGGAAAGCTGTCTGGACCAGGGCTTTATTTTCTAGGTAGTTTTCTTATGACAGAGTCAATTTCCTGGGTTGTTATTTATCTATTTAGTGTCTCAATGTCTTCTTGTTTCAATCTTGGAAGGTTGTGTGATGTCAGAAAGTCCTCCATTTCATTTTGGTTATCAAGCTTGTTTCCATACACATGTGCCTAGTAATCTCTGATAATCTGTATTTCTTTAGGGTCAGTTGTGATTTGATCTTTTGCATTTCTGATTTTGTTTATTTGACCTTTCTCTCTCTCTCTCTCTCTCTCTCTCTCTCTCTCTCTCTCTGGTCATTTTGGCTAGGGGTCCATTGATCTTGTTAATTCTTTCAAAGAACCAGCTTTTTTGTTGATGTTATTTATGATATTTTCGTCTTCTTTGTCCCATATTTTGGCTCTTATTCTGGTGATCTGGATTATTCTGCTAAAGTTAGGGTTTCGTGGTCTTGTCTTTCCAGCTCCCTTAGGTGATTTGTTAGGCTGTTAACTTGTGATCTTTCCATTTTCTCGATGTGTGTTCATAGAGATATAAATTCTCCTCTTAGAACTGTTTTCATGGCATCCCAGAAGTATTGGTAAGATGTTTCTTCATTTTCATTGAGTCCAGCAATCTTTTATTTTCTGTTTTGGTTTTGGTGTTGACCCAGTTGTTGTTTGTTTGGTATCATGCTGTTTAGTGTTCATGTATTTGTACGCTTTGGGGAAGTTTTTTGGTGTTGATATTTATTTTTATTCCACTGTGATCTGAGAAGGTGCATGGCAATATTTCAACCTTATGTAATTTGCTTATGCTTGATTTATGGTTGAGAATGTGATCCATCTTGGAGTACGTTCCATGTAGTGGTGAGCAGAATGTATATTCTGTGGTTGTTGGGTGGAATACTTTGTAGGTATCTATTAAGTCCATTTGGTTGAGCATCAAGTTGAGGTTCTGGATCTCTGTTGATTTTTTTGCCTAGATGATCTATCTAGGGCTGTTAGTGGGGTATTCAAGTCCCCAGGTATAACAGTGTTAGAGTCAATATCTTTTTCAAGTTAGCTTAGTAGTTGCTTTATAAGTGCTGGTGCTCCAGTGTTGAGTATATACATGTTTCGGATGGATATGTTTTGAACCTTTTATAATTATGTAGTGTCATTTTGTATCTTTTTAAATTTTTGATAGTTTAAAGGGTTTTTTTGGTCTAATATTAAGATCATGAATCCTGCCTTCTTTTGTCATCCATTTGCCTGGAAAGTTGTTTTCCATCCTCTCACCTGGTGACTTTGTGCGTCCCTTGTGGTGAGATGAAATTCCTGGATGCAGGCAAATAATTGGGTCATGACTTCTTATCCAGCTTGCCATTCTGTGTCTTTTCAGTGGTACAGTTAGTCTATTCACATTCAGACTGATTATTGAAATGTGATTGTTTATCCCCATCATGGGTTCTTATAAATTTTTGTTTGTTTGTTTTCCTTTAGCTTTTAGTTTGATGTATGTGTATTTTTTCAAGTTTGCAGTCATGATGTATTCTCTGTTGATTCTGTGCTCTGCTGTTCTCTTGGGAATTGCATGGTCATTCTTTTTTTTCTTTCTTCTGTGCTTAATACCTTTTTAAATGTCTCCTATTGAGCTGGTCTGGAAGCTACATTATTGATTTCTTAGGGATTGGATGTCTACGAAGGAATTTAATTCTCCATCACTGATGAAGCTGAGCTTAGCTGAGTAGAAAATTCTTGGTTGAAATTGTTTATCTTTGAAGACTTTGAATATTGAACTCCAGTCCCTTCTAGCTTGTAGTGTTTCTGCTGATAGGTCTGCTGCTATTCTGATTGATTTTACATAGTAGGTAGTCTGACCTTTCTCTCTTGCTGCCTTAGGATTTTTTCTTTGGTGCCTACTTTGTGTAGACAAATTACTATGTGCCTAGGAGTTGATCTTCTGATTTGATGCCTTGTGGAGATTCTCTGTATCTCATGTGTTTGGATGGTCACATCTCTGGTGAGATGGGGAAAGTTTTCTTGGATAACCTCCTGGAATACTTACTCCAAGTTGCTCTCCATTTCCCTTTCTTCTTCTGGGATACCAGTCAGGCATAGGTTCAGCTTCTTGATATAATTGTACATCTCTTGGAGGCTTTGTTCTTTCTTTCTGAGTTTTCTTTCTATGTTTTTCATCATACAGGTTAATTTCATGTTTTGGTCTTCAAGTTCTGAAATTCTTTCTTCTGCTTGATTAATTCTGTTTCCATGCTTGTCATCTTGTTATTTGTTTCCTAGGTAATTTTTTTTATTGCCAAACTCTCTGTTACAAGTTCTTTCAGTGTTGCATCTTTTTTTTCTTGAGTCTTATTCACTCTTACCATCCATTGCGTAATCCCTGTTGTATTCTGGGACATCATCGGTGACTTCCATTTTTTGGACTCTGAGGTCTGATTTTTTTGGGAGTTATCTCTTTGTTACACTTTAAATTACCTATGGTCTTCTTTTGGTTTTTCCTTATTTGTGATGATCTCTTTCTTTTCTCTTTAGTTCCATTATTCAGTGGCAGTGAGAGAAGCATTCACTTCTGATATTTGCTCAGCCTTCTATTCTTCCCTGATCTGGGCTCTGAATTTGTTCTATTTTGAAATGGGACTATGGGTGGGAAACTTTGTTATGTGTTGTAGTTTTGAGAGTTGAGTAAGGTAAAGAATGGGGAGCTAGGATTCAGAAACTAATTGCAAATCACAATGTTCACTGGTTGTAGCATAGGTTCCCTGAGACCCACTCCCCACCTCCACTCTATATGGCTATGCATTGGGTATGTGTGTGTACCCTCAAGTCCAAGATACAGTAACAACAATGAGGAGAACAGAGAATAGCAGAATGAAATAAGATGGACAAAAATTTTAAAAAATAAATAAAGATGAACAATGAAAACAGGAACCAAAGCAAAAAACAATTGAACTCACACGCCCTAAAATAAACTGGAATAACAACTGTGCAAAACAAAACCAAGAAAACTAAACACACACACACACACACACACACACACACACACACACGAACACACACATACACACACACATGCACACATACACACCCAGCACAAAATGAATGGAGAAGAAAAAGAGAAAGATTGGAAAAAATAGAGAAAAAAGAAAAATAAAAAGGAATTTAGATAGCACCCTCACACATATATTCACACAAACATTAAACTAAGAAAAGAGAACAAAAGAGTGAAAACTAACCACCAACAACAACAAGCTGAAAGATGAACACTTAATCATTCACATACACACTTAAACAGAAAACAAAAAACAAAGGAAGAAAGAGAAAAAGAAAAACAGGGGTGATACAGAGCAGATACATACACATTCATGCACAAAGGAAAAATATTAAAAAATTAGAAAAACTAACAAAGAGACACTTTAAAAAAAATTAAAAATAGAACCACAATGTTCTCTTGTGGCAAGTTCTGTAATTGTTCCTCTCATCTGTTTCTCTGCTGTCTCCTACAGAGCTTCCACCTCTTTCACTCTCTCCCCAGTGCCTAGACAAGGGAAAGAGTATGGGCAATAGGGGTGTGTGGGGATGCTGTCATCCCCTCCCACTATCATTTGGTCAGGGAAATCCCCTCTGGTGGGGAGGTGTGGGATTGTCTCTTCCCCAAGTACTCGCCTGGTGTGCCCCAGTCAGGCCTATCCTGGAGTGGAGTCCTCCTATTTTGGCTGCTGTCCAGGCTCCACCTGGGTTCCTCCCGCTCAGTTTTTCCCCAGCTGTGTGGGTCTGACATTCAGAGGATTGCTTGGGAGGAGGGAGGTTGGGTCAGCCCCAGACTCACCACCGATCTCTTTGGAGCTCTTCCTGGTCCTTTTCTGGCCACATCCCTTGTCCTGTGGCTGGATCAGGGTAGGGAGTGGGGTGCCTGAGACTCAGCACTCGTCAGGTCCCTCTGAAGTTTGTGCTTTCAGGATATTCCCTCTGCATCATGATCAACCCCTGACTAGTTGATCTGCCAGTCTGTTGCTCCAAGGTGAGCCAGTCAGAGCACTTTCCTGCCCCATTTTCAAGATGGTGGCAGGGTGGCTCTTTCATGTTCTTCAGTGGGGCTCTGCCTCTGGACTCCCTCTGCAACCCTTGCTGCCAGTGTTTGGCCAGGTGCTGCAGCGGTGAGGCAGAGCCTGGAGTCGGCAGTCTCTCCTGCTTTAGTGGTGAAGCAAAGCCTGGAGCCAGTAGTTTCTCCCCACTGCTTCTTCCCAGGAAGACTTATCAGTTAAAAAAAAATGGCACTCAACTTCCGTGACCCAGAAAGCACAAGGGACCAGGCAGCACAGCTGCAACACCAGTTATTTCACCAGGAGAGCCCTGGCTGCTTGCTCACGAGCTCCTACTGAGTCTCTCCCAGCACCTTCTTCTCAGGAAGGGTTTTGTTAATTTTTTTAAAAATGGTGTTCAGTTTCTGCCTCCAAAGAATCACTAGGGTCCAAGCCAAGCAGCTGTGGCACAAGCTGCTTTACCAGGAGAACCCTGGCTGCTTGCTCCTGAGCCCTCACTCCTTCAGCCACTCACACGCCTATTCACCAACATGTACACAAAATTTTCCATACACTCAATCACACCAGGACTTGCATCATCTGACTGGCTTGGATGCCATCTTCCTGCTCTGATAATGTTTTGAAGAAAAAATGAATATTTTGTTTGAGTCATAATTAAAGAAGCAACGATATTGATATTTGGAAAATTAAATACTTAGTTTCAGCTTGAAGTTCAGATTTTGATGAGAGATTCTGGCTCATAGATTTAATCCAAAACAGCTAGGTAGAAAGAATTTTTTCTTTCAAAAAATCTGTTTTGAATCATAGAATGTGTAAAGTAGTATTTATTATCTATAAGCAAAATATTGTTCTGAAGTAGTGTTTTAAGTATCAATTAGGAATCAGAAGACATGAACACCTATGCTGCCACTGAATGCTGTATTACTTTGTACAACTCATTTCCCCTTTCTGGACATCAGTTTTCTTACCTGTCAAATCAATATAGTAAGAGCAGTGTGTCTAGTATCATGCAGTTAGCCACAAGTTCTTTCCTCCAGAATCAGTACCAGAGAGATTAAGAAATCACAGAGAGAAGACTGATAAAGGGGCAGCAAAGAATATCAAGACTATAGCCCATTTTGATTCAGAGTGGAACCTTAACTCTACAGAGGAGATCCAAATCTTTAGGATATAACTATTACCAAAGGATCAGAGGTCTCTTGAGTAGATAAGAATACAACTACTGAGAATAAAGATATTAAGCTGCTATAGCAAGCCTACTGCTATAAAAATCACATAATATCTGCTCTTAGTAGTAGAGCTATCCAGGAGTCCACAACTTTCTCCAAGAAGTCTAAATAAAATGTCCCCTTTGTCTTACTTCTAGTTAATTAGTTTTACTGTGTCCACCCTACAACTTTCTTCCACCAAGCTTTTGTGCTGGGACCAAATTTGTCATATTTTTATTATGCTAACTGTACTCTGACTCCTTTTTTGTCAGCTTTGCTTGCAGATATTTCATAACCTGATCTTGTGACCACATATTTTCCAGAGCTTGGCCTTCATTTCTAATCTTAATTCCCTACCAATCAATGCCATATTTTATTTTATGTTGTATTTTTACAAGTCCTATAGTTTAATAGTGATGCTTAGGGATCCAAAGTGTAGCAGGGGAAGGGAGTGGGAAAAAGAATTTAGATCTAGTTCGTAGAGGTTTAGAACATCCCTTTCAACTAAATCTCCTCTACCGTTATCATATATATGTATATTATATGTCTATACATACATGCATATGTGTATATATACATGTATGTATAATATTATATATACAACATACATATGGCTTCTGGGAAAGACATTAGTAGAAGAGTTATTCTTTTTTTTTTTTTTTTGAGTTGGAGTCTCACTCTGTTGCCCAGACTGGAGTCTGGCCATTCCCGGCCACCATAGCCTCGACCTGCTGGGCTCTGGCGATCCTTCTGCCTCAGCCTTCCAGGTAGCCGGAATTACAGGCATGCGCTACCACGCCTGGCTGATTTTTTTGATTTATTGTAGAGATGAGGTCCTGCTGCCCAGGCGGGTCTCGAACCCGCGGGCTCAGGCAATCCACCCACCTCAGCCTCCCAAAGGCACGGGATTATAGGCTGAGGCACCGAGCCCGGCTTAGAAGAGTTATTCTTAAAAAAATAAAGTATGAACATGCAAATGTTTGATTTGACATATGTGAAAAAATAATTCTTGGATTAAAATCCCAGTTTTATCACTTAGTGATTGTGTGGCTATGGGTAAGTCATTTAACTTTCTCTGGGCTTCAGTTTCACCTACTGTAACATACTATATACTATGAAAAAGAAGAATCTAAAGAAAAGAGAATATAATTTTTTATTCTCCCGAAACCTTCTTGCCCTACCATCTCAGGTCGTAGTATTTTTCAACAGACTACCTCTTCTCTGCTCATGGTAAATTTAGGAGCCAGCAAACAAGGCTCTCTCAACTATAAAAAGCCCAAGCACCAACTTTATAGCCTTGGGTAGTTATGTGTGGCCCAAAGGAATGTTTACCCTGGTCAGGTTGTAACTATTTTGTAGTGGGAAGGAGTCTCTCAACCATTTTTCTTTTAGGGCATTACTCACAAGCACTTTGCTGACAGGCTTCTATGAGTCCTCTGCTCATACTGCTTAATTTTTGACAACTCATTGTCCCTCTGACACAAAAAGGCATATTATCTCAAGAATCATCAGTTTAGCATGTTTCAGTTGCCCACTCTAATCAGTGTCACTCTAGAGCATTAATTCTTTTATTTTTGAATTGGAGTCTCACTCTGTAGCCCAGGCTGGAGTGTAGCGGCACACTCATGGCCACCGCAGCCTTGACCTGCTGGGCTCAGGAGATCCTTCCTCCTCAGCTTTCTGAGTAGCTATAACTACAGGCATGCACTACCATGCCCGGCTTATTTTTTTAAATGTATTTAGAGATAAAGTCTCACGAAGTTGCCCAGGTAGATCTCGAACCCCTGAACTCCGGCAATCCTCTCACCTCGGCCTCGCAAATTCTTGAGCCACTGCAAGCCTTAATTCTTAACTGTTGAAAATTAATCTGATACATTATGCACTCTCAGATGGAGACAAATGGACCCTGAATAATTTAAAAGACATTTTCTCAAGGTGTTTAACAGAGTTGAAGTCTCTGACTTTTCATTGCTTCTATGACCTAAACCAAACTTGGCCAAATGACCAATATTGATACTTCCATTTCTCCAAAAACAATGGCTCAGTGTACATGACAGGTGATCAGGCTATATTTGCTCATCAAAGTTGAAAATCTGTTTTGGAGAGCTTGCATCTCTGGATTTGCCTCCAGCTGAATTTCTTACACTGGAGAGTAAGAAGCAGTTCAGACTGTCCTAAGCTGTTTCAAATTTGCTGTAGTTAAAAAGGAGGCAGAACAAGCACAAAAAACAGACTAAATGAAGGTCAAGGATGATCCATTGGTTACAGTGACTTATGCCTGGGTTTTAATGTTAATGGAAATTCCAATAACAGTTGTCTTAATGAATTTCTTAAGCAACTGCAAATCATGAATCATAATAAAAATTGTTCAGGCCTATTTTCAATAGATGAATTCTTCCTAAATATGGCTCCTCCCTTAAAATATTCAGAAAAGTTTGCTCTCTGAAGGGGGATTTTATTTTGCATATGTACAAGTATTACCTCTTTTTAACCCAGCCTTCTCCCAAATCAAGGCAAGCCTACAGGAAATGGAGATTCAAGAGTCAAAGGGAGAACTAGAAGATGCTGAAGGAAAAAAAATTAAGGATGAATGGTATTCATCTTGCTGATATTTAATATTGACAACTCTCATGACCCAGTCCTGGATCAACTCTTTTTATTGGATTCTCCTTTCTAGATTGCCTTATCTTTCATGACTTTAAATACCATCTCTATGCTTATGACTCTCAAATTTCTATCTCTCTCTTGATTTTAGCTCCAGACTCTACTCTGTAACTGCATGCTGGGCATCCCAGCTTGGATGTCCCCAAATTACCTCCACATCAATACATATAAAACTAAATTCATCTCCCATCCTTGCTCCTGCCTGCTAGGTACCAAACACTATTCTTTGTACTAGATATATTGAAGTGAACAGGTTTCTGGGTCCTTGAGTCTACATGTTATTGATTGGAAGTAATAATAAAAAACAAACAAAGATGTCCGATGGGTGTTTTATACATAAAATATATATGAATTATATTGAAGCAAAGTGGACCAAGGATATAGAGAGGATATTGTATTTGATTTGTAATCAGGGAAGGTCTCTCTGAGAAGACAGTAATTAAGGAAAAACCTCAACAAAAAGAAGAAATAAACCATGCAAATATCTGGGAAAATAATATTCCATACAGTGGGAATAGCAAGTGCAAACACTCTCAGATGGGAATATGTTTCGTACATTTGAGGAAAAACATGATGTCTGGGAAGTAGTAAGTGAGATGAAAAATTTTAAGAAATGAGTAGAGAGGTATCCAGGAGACAGATCATACGTATACTTGTAGGTTATGATAAAAATCTGTTTTTTGTACAAGTGTCATGATAAGCCATTGGAGAGTTTTAAGCAGAGGAGTGACGTAATCTGAGTTAGGTTTTTGAGGGATTTTTTGCCATTATTATCAGGATAGACTGTAGGGGGGCTAGAGTGGAAGTAGAGAGACCAATCTGGATGTTATTGCAAAAATCCAGGGGGAAATGTTGGTGACTTGCACTAGAGTGATGGACATAAGTATGGTAAAAAGTGGTTATATGTAGTTTATGTTGTATAGGTAGTGCTAACTGGATTTGCCTTTCCAAAGAAATGGTGCCACTACTATCCATCCAGTTTCAGGTCAGAAACCTAGAAGTCATTCTTGACTTTTTCTTTACTTCTCCTCAACAGCCAATCCATTGCTAGAATCTATTGATACTACCTAGGTGAAGACTGGGAAGAAGAACATTTCTGGCAGGAAGAGAAGCATATGAGATAAAATACATTAATAGAATTTATTAGACCACAGACTATTTCTCAAGGAAACTAATCAAAGACATAAGGATTAGATATCACCCAATGGAATTACCGTGCCTAACACTTTCCCCAACCTAAATTATGTTACCATATTGCATACTCTCATAGTTCCTTGTTATTTTCCTTCATAACAGTTTTTAAAAGTTATGGATACATATTTATTTATTTGATTATTTGATATCTGTCTATCTCGGTAGGCTGTAAGCCTAGGTGAATTCAAGGACCAAGTCTGATTTATCTTTGTGTCTCTAGCACCTAGTGCACTGCCTGGTTCACAGAAGGTACTCAATGTGTGATGAATTAATGCATGAGTGAGCATAAATATATGAAAGGTTATTATGAAGAGAATGCTGATAATTTCCTACAAGTTACTTAAAGCACCAACAAAGACTGAAATTCAGCATAAGAGAAAACATCTTGACCAAATATTCTGAAATTCTGGAATAAGTCTAAGAGTAATTGCATCTCATTTCTTATATTAAGCATAGTATAGACTTCCAGGTACTAGATATAAAATAGGTTTGCTCCCACATGAACTAAACAGTCTTATTTATTTATTATTATTTTTTTCAAGTTGGAGTCTGACTCTGTCGCCCAGGCTGGAGGATAGTGGCATGCTCACAGACACTGCAGCTTTGACCTGCTGGGCTCAGGTGATCCTTCTACCTCAGCTTTCCAAGTAGCTGGAACTACAGACCTGTGCCACCATGTCCAGCTAATTTTTCTTGATTTATTGTAGAGATGAGATCTCTCCAAGTTGTCCAGGGTGGTCTCAAACCCCTGGGCTCAGGCAATCCTCTCACCTCAACCTCCCAAAGTGCTGGGATTATAGACATGAGCCACAGTGCCCGGCCAATAAACAGTCTTTAAATTCCCTTCTAGAACTGTAGAATTCTGAGAAGTATAATGACAAACCACTAATCTTGAAAGCCTTCATTAACTTTTGATTCAACAAAAATATATTGAGCACCTGCTCTGTGCTTTGCACTGGTCCAAGGCATTATGGACTGCAAATGGTTTCAGTTTGTACTTTCAAAGGTGTGAATTTTATACAATATCCTTATTAAAATCTCCATTTGGAAGGAAAAAACCAAGCCCATGAAAGTTAAGTAAATCACACAAAAAAACACAAATGTTATCTTACAGAGTCTGAGTATGAACTAGGGTCTTTCTGATTAGAGAATTCATACCCCAAGCCACTTGTCTATGTTGCTTCTATAATGTTTTTCTCCACTTTCAAAACCTCATAAGAAATTCCTAAATGAGTTTGTTGAGATATGCAGAAAATACTTTATTTGGACAGATTTAAGAGAAAAAAACTCAATTAAAATAAAGGTAAATTTACACTGTTTTCTAATCTATCAGTTTCTCTCAGTAGTATGAAAACTAATTGTTCCTTATTCTCTTATAAATAATTGATCCAAAAACTATTTATAAATTACACACATATGTACATACATACACATACATGCACTGATTATGCTCTTTTACACACTATTCCTAAATTTCTCTTCAATCTGGAATCATCTTTTAAAATTAACTTGTTCTGCATACCTCAAAATAATAAAACCCATATACTACAAACCCACAGCCAACATCATACTGAATGAGGAAAAGTTTAAAGCATTCTCCCTCAGAACTGGAACAAGGCAAGTGTGCCAACTTTCACCACTTCTATTCAGCGTAGTACTGGACGTCCTAGCCAGAGCAATCAAGAAAGAGATACCCTTTAGGGTATCCAAATTGAAAAAGAGAAGTGAAAGTATCTCTCTTTTCCAATGATATGATCTTATGCTTACACAACCCTAAAGACTCCTGGACATAATAAATAAATTCAGTAAACTCTCAGGTTCCAGAATCAACACACGCAAATCAGTGGCACTGCTGTACAACAATAACAACACAGTTGAGAGTCAGATCAAGAACTCAATTCCATTTACAATAGCTGCCAAAAAAATTTAAAAAACTTAGAAATATATTTAACCAGAGAAGTGAAAGATTTCTACAAAAAGGACTACAAAACACCTACAAAGGTAATCATAGAGGGCATAAACAAATGGAAAAACATCCCTTGCTCATGGAATTGGAATCATCAGCATTGTTAAGATGGGCCACACTCTTCAAAGCAATCTACAGAGTCAACACAATCCTTATCAAACCACCAATGTCATTTTTTACAGAATTAGAAAAAAATACTAAATTTCATATGGAGTAACAACAACAAAAAGCCTGAATAGCCAAGGTAATTTTAATAAAAAGAAAAAAGCTGGAAGTATCACATTACCAGATTTCAAATTATACTACAAGGCTGTAGTACCCAAAACAACATGGTGCTGGTACAAGAGCAGACACATAAACCAATTTAAACAGAATAGAGAATTCAGAAATAAAACCAAATAGCTACAGCAAAGGAGACAAAAACATACACAGGGGAAAAGACATCCTATTCAACAAATGGTGCTGGGAAAATTGGATAGCAACATACAGAAGAATGAAACTGAATCCCTATCTCTCACCATATAAAAAAATAACTAAAGATTATTTAAAGACTTAAATGTAAGACCTGAAATCATGAAAAAATTCTAGAAGAAAGCCTATGGAAAATGTTTCTAGATATTGGCCTAAGCAAATAATTTATGCCTAAGACTTCAAAAGCAAATGCAACAGAAACAAAAATAAGTGAGACAATTAAATTTAAAGGGTTCTTACAAAAGAAATAGTCAGCAGAGTAAATAGGCAACTTACAGAATTTGAGAAAATATTTGCAAGCTATATATATGACAAAAAACTAACATCCAGAATCTACAAGTAATTCAAACAAATCAGCATGAAAAAACAAATAGCCCCATTAAAAAGTTGGCAGGCAACATGAACAGATATCTCTCAGAAGATATACAAGTAGTCAATAGGTATATGAAAAAAGGCACATCACTAATCATCAGACAAATGCAAATTAAAACCACAATGCGATACCACCTTACACCAGTCAGAATGACCATTATTACAAAATCAAAAACAATAGATGTTGGTGTGGATGTAGTGAAAAGAGAACACTTGCACACTTTTGATGGGAATGTAAACTAGAACAACCTCTATGGAAAACAGTATGAAGATTTCTCAAAGAACTGAAAACAGATCTACCACTCAATTCAGCAATCTCACTTCTTGGTATCTACCCAAAGAAAAGAGGTTGATATAGAAAGAAGACACTTGCACTTGCATAGTTGCTGCAGCACAATTCACAATTGCAAAGATGTTGAATCAATCCAAATGCCCATTAACTGATCACTGGATTAGAAGAAATGTCACACACACACACACACACACACACACACACACACACACACACTGTAATACTATTCAGCCATAAGAAAGAATGAAGTATTGTAATTTGCAGCAACTTTTATGGAATTGGAGGCTATTATCCTAAGTAAAGTAACACAAGAATGGAAAACCAAATACGGCATGTTCTTACTTATGAGTGGGAGCTAAGCTTGGGGTCCACAAAGCATATGAAGTGGTATAGTAGACATTGGAGTTTTAGAAGGGGAGGATGGAGGCTGAAAAATCACCTATCAGATACAACGTGCACTAATGGGAGTGACAAGTACACTTAAAACACAGACCTCTTCACCACTATACAATATTTTCATATAATCAAAACCACTTGTACCTCTAAAGTTACTGAAATAAAAATATTAACTTATTCTGGAGAAATAAAATTATATATAAATGTCAACGAAATAACTCAAAAAGCTACAGTGGTTGAACTGGCAGAAGCTTGTTTCTCCTCATAGTTTTTGTTGGTTGACTGGGCTCTTCTCTATGCCATCCTTATTCTGGGGCCCAGACTAATGGAATAACCACCATCTGTAATATTGCTGGTCATGATTTTAGAGGAAAAAATAGCATGTATCTGGACATGTAGTAACTCTTTTTTTTTTTTTTTGGAGTTGGAGTCTCACTCTGTCATCCAGGCTGGAGGACAGTGGTATGCTCCCAGTCACCGCAGCTTCGACCTGCTGGGCTCGGGCAATCCTTCTGCCTCAGTCTTCTAAGTAGCTGGAACTATAGGTACATGCTGCCATGCCTGGCTAATATTTCTTTTTTGATTTATTTTAGAGATGAGGTCTTGCCAAATTGCCCCAGCTGGTCTCGAACCCGAGGGCTCAGGCAATCTTCTCACCCTGATCTCCCAAAGTGCTGGGATTATAGGTGTGAGCCACCGCACCTAGCCTTTGTAGTAACTCTTAAATCTTCCTTTAGAAGTAACATGCATCTCATTATGTTGATCTGAACAAATTAAATGCCAATGCCCTGACTTCAAAGGGATATAACGTATTATTTTTTTCCCACTGGGTGGGAATCCACATTTAGTAAACATTAATATAGAGAATGCAGTTCCAGTGTGGACAGTCTGTATCCCTGGTACGTAGTAAGGTACCAGGCACATAGTATAATCTCAGTAAAGATTTGTCAAATAAATCAATTTAATTTAAGCCCATAACTGCAAAGCCCTTCAAGTTCTAAGCTTCTCCTCGTTGCATCTTTTGAAATAGAGATCACCCAGTCTAGTAAGGGGAAGAGAGAGTGAGAGAGAGAGAGAAGGAGAGAGGAAGGGAGGGAGGGAGGGAAGGAGGGAGGGGGGGAGAGAGAGAGAGAGAGAGAGAGAGAATGTTTACAGACTTTAATGGTAGGAAATGATCAGGGTGTTTCATAAGTTCTAGGTGGGAAAGCCTTTTCTTGAGTTCAGCAAATAGGAAAAATGATGCCCTCAAACCTGAAGATGATAGTTTCTACACTTGAATCAAAAAGTGCCTTCCAAGTCAGTGAAAGTTTATTAAAAGTCAACTTCATAGCAAACACCAAAGCATTACAGTAGAGAAAGCAGGGAATCTAGAAGTATTATAAGACACAAATTCTGTCCTTGGGAAGTATAATCTGTTTGGAAAGACATGCATATACAATAAACATAAATAGAAATAAACACTATAATGAAAAAAGTTGACTTGGAGCCAGATCAATCTGAGTTTGAGTTCTGGATCTACCATTTTGTTTTATATGACCTTGTGCATGTGTGTTCATCATTCTGAGCTTCATTTTATTCATCATGAAATAGGGGTAATAATAAGACTGAATTGTCACATGATTTTGGTATATTTTAAATGAGATAATGTATGTCACAAACTTAGCACATACTAAGCAAAAAATAATGGCTAACATTTACTGAACACATCATGTGATCGTGCTATTGTATGATAGCATGTGTGCATGTATGTATGTAATAATATTTGTATATTAATATTGCATGTGAATTATTATAATACACATACATATACACACATTTTATCTATAATACATCCCTGTGAGGTTGGTGGGGTAGGTACTATTATTATCCCCATTTTACAGATAAGAAAGTTGAGGTACAAAGAGATGATATAGCTTGCCAAGGTATAAGCTAGTAAGTGGGAGTTGACATTTGAACTTATGTAGCTTGCCCCTAGTGACTGTACTGTTAGTCACAATGCTCTGCTATGGGTAAGTGTGGAACATGTGAAGGCAACATGAAGTGGTAAGATTGCATATATGACTTAAGTGTGTCTGTCAGAGAGTAGTAGACTATAGAGCTGCTCAAGGAAAGATTGTGGAGTTTTGGAAATAGACAAATTTTGATTATTGAAATTATTCTCTGGGATGCAGAAGAGACTAAAAATGTTCATTGGAATGAATAACCAGAGGACGATTTGAAAGTATTTATTAACCAAGGTTGTATTTCTTGGTAGACATAAGATTTGAAGGTCTTCAAGAAAGGAAGCTGTCAACCCAGGGTAAAATACTGAGAGGCTTTACAAAGGAAGTAAAATCTGAAAATTTATGTTTTCTGAAAGAAAATGAGCCAAGGCATGGCATGTGGAGAGGTGACGATGGACAATGACAAATAGTTTTGATCAAAAAGGGAGGATCGTCTTGGGGAGTCATGGGACAAGCTGTTATTACAGTAATAAAATAAAAGCAGTAGTACTACTTTTCATGAATACTGCACATTCCCACTTGTAAAAGTCAGTATTGTGTGGTAGAAAGATCACTAGACTAAGAGAGAAAGTCTGAGGACCTAGGTTCATACTCCACTGCTACCACATGCTAACTAGCTGAATAAACTTGGGCACACAGCTGACCATTTCTAATTCTCAATTTTCTTGTTTATAATGTGAGCATAATAACACAATATTTAGCACAGAGTTATTGTTTTAGGAATTAATTGAGACAATAGCTGAAAATAGTATAAACACTTTACAAATGTTAGCTCTTTTCTTTTAAATCTCATTAGATCCCCTTGTGAAGTAGATTGTGCTAACTTCATTATTAAATCAATTTTTTTCAGAAAACAAATGGAAATTCAGAGAGGTTTAGAGACACCGAGTGATTTTCCCCAGACTACATAGCCATTAAGTAGTATAGAGTCATTCTAACTTCTAATTTAAAATACATTCCTTTTTATTACATTTCCAGTCAGATAGTTAGAGGCAGCAAGAGTTTGTGGGAATAGGACTGAAGACAGGAATGTTTTTCCATAAGGAAGAAAGAGGCAGAACCAGCTCCAAGGAGATCCTTGCCTGGGAGAAAGAAATTAGAAAAGGGTCCTCAGTAGCCCAGAGACTGCATGAGGGTCCCGAGGGTGGCATAGGTACCCAAGTAGGAAGCAGGAAGTAGAAAGTGTGGGAATCAACACAGACCAATTATTTCCTTCCTCTCATTTTGTCCAGGACCTGTTTGACCAGGATGAGAGTTGGTGTTGTCACTTATAAAGTGCATTTCGCAAAGAGGATTTGAGGCAAATTCATGTAGATATATGTATGTTTGTAGCCACATGCACACATACTGATAGGGTGGTGAGGAGGGAAATGAAACAGACAGTGATGTTTGGAATTCTTTTCGACAGAAACATTGACATCTAAAAATGGAGTTCATGGATCAATACGAAATATTGCAAGGCAAAAACCAGAATAAACACCATCCACTCCTACGTACTTGACCTAATTAGACATCCTCTAGTTCCACCAACCATCTCTCCCTCTCCTTCCGTTCTGCCTTCTCTCCTAAGGAGCTGGTTTTTCTCTTCACCCTACTTCTCCTACACTTCCCAGTTGCAGCAGGGTGATTTCTGGAGAAATTGAATTCATTAGGATTTTTATGGATAATTATAGTTGCAATATGCTTGGAGTCATTTTATTAAAGCAGTTATGAGGTAATTAATCTTGTCAATAACCTCTGGAGTGAATGTGCATTTTCTGTATTCCACACATTTTTTGCCTCTGTTCAGATCTCTGAAAATATCCAAATGTGTTTATCACTTCTGATGCTCCCACCCCCTCCAGAGCTGAAAGCCAGATGGGAGCCCAGACCATAATTATTTCCCACCTAAGGAAGAAGGTCTAGGACAGAAGACCTTTAGTTGTCCTTTGCTTTTTTCCTGCTCCTTACTGTTTATGAATGAAAAACTACCTGTGGTCCATTATCTCCCCATGGACACTTCTCCTCAAATTAGGAGAACTGACAGTGCTGCTGAGTAAGACTAACAAAGCAAGGGCCTCTGAAACCTGTTTCTCACATTAAGTACTCATATGCCTCAATTTCCCAGAACATCCAGTAAGCATTCTGAATATACAGTTTCTGATATTCTGAATATATTAAATTTGGGTGCTTAGAATTACAGTGATCAAAAGGTGATTCCTTGCCTAGAGGTTTCCTTTAAATAGACATTTACTATAGTATCCAGTTTAAAAAATTAATTAAATGAAAAATTCTATGAACTAAAATTTTAGAAAATGCTAGTTTGTATCAAAACCTAACTACAATTCAGATTTTCTTTTTCTTATTGAATCATGAACTAACCTAAAAATTACCTACAAATATGTAGAGTATAATAGCTCAATCCAATGTGTGTACTGTTCAAATAGAAAAAGTATATTATATAAGTAATATAAAATGTGCATTTTATGTGTATATAATGTTTTTAAAAGATCATACTAGAAAATCAAAATATTATTTTAACAGAACCAGTTGTTCATTGACTCACTGACTTTTAGTCCCCCATTTATACCTAACTTCCCAAGAACACATCAGCTGTGTAAAACAGGTACCCTTACTCTTCCTACTGTGCTTGTAAATGCTTCTGTCCAAAGAATTACTAATAGCAACACAGACAACCTGCAGAGAATCAAACGAGAAGCCAATTTGATGTTCTTATGACTCTTGTTCACCCTCCATAACTCAATGGTAATGCCAAGATGACCATTATTCTCCATGTAGCCAAATGGTCAAAAAGATAGATGTGCTAAACTGTCCCCTCTGTTAGAAGTAGTTTTATCTTCATTCTGCATATATAGACATTATACCCAATTCTGAAAACACTCAATTTGCTAACATATACATGTTCTTCATCTTCCTCGTTTTTTCTTTCACATTATTCTTGCCCTTTAGCTGTCAACTCTATATATCACAGTATCCATTATCCATGTAGGTATATTTCTGATATTCTTATTTTATTTATTTATTGTAAAGTTGTGGGGTACAATTCAGGATTAGATACATAGGCGGTCATTTTTTATGTGAAGTCTGGGCCTCCCATTGATCCTCACTTTGCCTGGTTTTGAATAAATTATGCTTATTGATGTGATGTACCCCCCTCCGTCCCCAGGCAGTGTCCTGCTACTACCAATCTCTCTCTTATAGTATTATGATAAATATTTGGGATACACTTATGAGTGAGAACATGTGGTACTCAGTTATTTGCTTTGGTGATAGGTTACTGAGTATGATAGACTCTAAATCCAACCAAGTTGTTGCAAAGTCCATAATTTTGTCCTTCTTTATGGCTGCATAATATTCCATTATGTATATGTACCACATTTTTTATCCAGTCCACTTTCATAGACAGCATAGTCGGTTTCAAGTTTTTGCTATTGTGAATAATAGTGCAATAAACATGCATGTGCAAGTATCTTTTTTGTAGAATTATTTGAGTTCCTCCAGGTGTATTCCCAGAAGGGGAATTGCTGGGTTGTATGGAAGGTCAATTTTTAGTTCTTCTAGAAATCCCCACACTGTTTTCCACAGAGGTTGTACTAGTTTGCACTCCCACCAACTGTGTAGGAACAGTCCCTTTTCTCCACATCCTCTCCAGTATCTGTTGTTTTTTGAGTTATTGTTGATGGCCATCCTGACTGGAATTAGGTGGTATCTCAGTGTGGTTTTGATTTGCATATCTTTGATAATTAGTGAGGCTGAGCATTTTTTCATATATCTGTTGACTGCTCGAATGTGTTCTTTTGAGAAGTGTCTATTCATATCTTTTGCCCACTTTTTAGCTTAAATATTTTTTTTTTTCTTTTTGAGTCAGAGTTTCATTCTGTTGACCAGGCTGGAGTGCAGTGCCATGCTCATGGTCACTGAAGCCTCGACCTGCTAGCCTCAGGTGATTTTCCACCTCAGTCTTCTAAGTAGTTGGAACTACAGGCGTGTGCCACCACGCCCAGCTATTTTTAAAAATTTATTTATTGTAGAGCAGAGGTCTCACCAAGTTTTCCAGGCTAGTCTTGAACCCCTGGGCTCAGACAATCCTCTTGGCCCTGCCGTCCAAGGTGCTGGGATTACAGGCATGAGCCACTGTGCCCAGCTGATTTGCCCACTTTTTAATAAATTGCCATGAATAGCCAAAACAATCCTCAGCCAAAGAAACAAAGTGGGAGGTATCACACTTTTGGACTTTAAGCTTAAATATAAAGCTTCAATAATCAAAACAACCTGATATTGGTACAAGAAGAGGCATATAGACCAATGGTAAAGGATAGAGATTCTGGAAGCAAAACCTCAATTTCTCAACCAACTCATCTTTGACAAAGCTTCCACCAACAATCACTGGGGAGAGGAGAACCTATTCAGTAAATGGTGCTTGGAAAACTGGTTGACCACATACAGAAGAACGAAACAGGACCCCTACCCATCACCACACAAAAACCAACTCTAAATGGATCAAAGACCTAAACGTAAAACCTCAAACAATAAGAACCTTAGAAAATGCAGGAGACGCCCTTACAGAAATTGGAATATACAACCAATTACTGATAAAAAACTCAAAAGCCCATGCCATAAGAGATAAAACAGACAAGTGGGACCTCATAAAACTGAAAAGCTTCTGCAAAGCAAAATAAACCATTAAGAGAGTAGGGAGACAGCCCACAGCATGGGAAAAAAATATTTGCCAACTCTATATCTGACAAAGGCCTAGCATCCAGGATCTACAAGGAACTCAAATGTGCCAAAAGAAGAAAAGCAAACAGCCCTATTAAAAAGTGGGCAAAAAATATGAATAAGCACTTCTCAAAAGAAGACTAGGAACAGCCAACAGGTACATGAAAAAATGCTCAGCCTCACTAATCCTCAAAGAAATGCAAATCAAAACCACACTGAGATACCACCATGTAGATTTTTAAAAAAATGAATCATATACTTCCAGTGAGATTTCTGGAATAATATAATTATCTGCCAATATTATCTGAATATTATCTGCTGATAACGTTGGTAATCTTAATCAATAAGAATGGGGTAATAGTCTCTCATGCAATCATCTAAATAGCAGGATGTCTGGTGTTGTTGTCTACCTTGGAGTATCAAAGGGAGTTGGGATAGTTCTTATTTAAAAGTAATTTTCTTTCTGGCACTAAAAAAAATCTAATTAATTAAAAGTACAATAGCTTCTAATTTATAATTTTCCTGGCCACAAAACTGTTGTTAATGTAATATTGTATACAAGACAGCCTCCCAGTCTTTAGACTTGGAAATAGTACCTACAGTGAAGTTGGTGGTTGTTTGGAATATTAGATTGTATGCTAAATTGTAAGTTGGCCGAATTCTCTAACTCAGCAGCTTGAGCAGTTTGGAAGTTTTCACGTTCCCATGTAGGTTTCCATGAGTGCTGCTCAATTGACTAGTGTCAAGCCAAAGGTATAAAACAGCTAAGTTAATACTCAGAAAACCTCACTAATTTTTTTTTTTTTTTTTGAGTTGGAGTCTCACTCTGTCACCCAGAATGGAGTGCAATGGCCGCTCCCGGTCACTGCAGCCTCGACCTGCTGGGCTCTGGCGATCCTTCCACGTGAGCCTTCCAAGTAGCTGGAACTAGAGGCGTGCGCTACCACACCCAGCTCATTTTTTGATTTATTGTAGAGATGAGGTCTCGCCAAGTAGCCCAGGCGGGTCTCGGACCCGTGGGCTAAGGCAATTCACTCACCTCAGCCTCCCAAAGGTGCGGGATTACAGGCTGAGCCACCGAGCCCGGCTTACCTCACTAATTTTTGAATAAACCTGTGTTTATTTAAATAAGCTGTTCTTTGTAAACAAAACACATCTAGAAAAGACTCTCCATTTTGAAGGGTCTTTGAATACTTTGGGAATCAGATGAAAGATATTTATTCTCTTCCCCAGAAAAATACCTATGTGCACATATTTTATAGGTAATTATGGGAGATGCATTGATTTTATAAACCCTGATATAGATGAAACTTGTACGAATTGTTGAATGCTTAAGCCTAACCAGCCTTGGAACCCACTACATAGGCAGAAATTTGGGATATGAATACAGTGAATCAAACACTTTCAGTGTCTCCTAGAGCTACTCAAAAAACCCAACCATTCATCTCCCCAAAATTTTCTGTATCTGCTATGTAGTTTGACATCTCGCATGATGTACTTTTAACCCCAATACTTTGAATGAGTCTTAATCTTCTGGGAATGAATAATATGCACTTTTGTAATTTTCCTGATGTTTTTTACATGGCCAGGAAGTTCACTTAATTAGCAATTAGCAAGTTCAATACTTGGTCTAACTGTGGAATTATAGATGACCCTTTTAAATGTTTTCATGTACACTCTAATAGACCCACAGCCAAGTATAGGAAAGACCAATCTCTGACGTGAGCAGGCCCTGGTTTGTCTACTATAACCAGATATTGCTATAAATGCATTTTTAAATAATTAAACTTTACAGCACAATTTCTGTTTGTGTTCAAGGACTGTCTCCTAAACCTGAGGGCATTTTAATCATACTGTGTAAGTTTCACTATAGACAGCTTTTTGAAGGCAAACCAGGAGCTACTTGTTCTTGAAGATGACTTTATTCCTTCTCAGTGCATTCAAAATGATGCATGTTGGCCTCTCAGAGACTTTGAATTAAACGTCTCCAGGCAAGAGCTGGTAGGTTTTTTCATCCTCCTTTTCCTAGTCTCCTGACACTAAGATCATCTGCTCTTCATTTAATACCACTGCCTTTTTCATCCTACTAACATCCCTTCTTCTCCATGGCTATCAGGGCATTCTGTTTTTTTTCTGCCTATGAAGTTCCTTTCTTCCTTCCCACTTTGAAGTAGACACTCTGCTTTTCTTCATTTTAGTTGTTGCCCTGGTGTGCTTTCAATGAGCCCTTATCCTTAACAGGCCATTCCAAGTGCATTGCTTGCCCTTACTGAAGGTGTTTACCTTCCAGTACATATCAGGGGCCACAGAGACAAATCTGCACATGTGATCTGCCACTGTCCTACACGAGGGCCATCCCCACTTCTCTTTATGTTCTTCTGCAACTCCATGCCTCAGAGCAATATTTAGTGACATGAGCCTTCAGGGTGTCAAGACCAATCATTTTCAGGCATGGCTGATGAGAGGAATCCAGAAAGAGCAAGTTAAATGGGTCTATTTCCATTTTTGCCTTCATCATCTATAAATCCAACTTCATCAAGAACTCTGAGTACAACTCATTAAGTTTGTATTCCTTTTTTTCTTTCGGAATTACTGTACAATTTGCATAAAGTGTTTTTATATTGAAGTGCATGAAGATTGTACCTGAATGTCCTAATTCCAAAATCAGGTAAGTGATAATAATCAGTTGTATTTTATGTTGTTAAAATATATTGCTGAAATGTATGCATTTATACTGAAACGAACTCTCTGGCCATTTCCTTGCTTGTCCTCTACCACACCGTGGAGAGGGGAAAGGATGAAAAGTGCTTTTTCTCCAGAGATGCTTAGGAACTGAGGGGTAGCTGCCAGGGCTTTGCCTTAGAGTGCATAAGACCATTTATCACTGCCCCTGGTCCTCCCTTCTTTTTTATCCAGGCTTATCTCTCATCACTTTTCCTGTGAATCCTAAAACTCCAGTCAAGCCAAAGGACTTAAAGTTCACCAACCCTATTATTCTCTGAGTTGCCTTAGTGTCTTAGTTCTTGCTATTGGCCCATTCCCCCTTGACCTGGAAAAACAACAACAACAACAACAAAATGTGAGTTATTGAAGACTTGGTTCAAACTTTGATTCCACTGTAGAATTCCCAGATACATTCCAGGAGTTATGGCAGAACCAAATAAGTCTCTTTTAGCTGTACGACAACCTGCACTTTGCTTCTCCCGCCCCAAACTCACAAAGCTGCTGTGACCTTCTCCTCCTCTTTCTACACACATACATGAGTGTGCATGTGACCGCACATATGCATGTGTGTACACACACACACACACACACACACGCACACACACACACACACACACACACAGAACTCCAGTAAACCCCATTCTAAGCAGTTGGTCTCAGTATGAACTTAGACCATCATTTCTCAGTCTGTTGTTTTACTTTCCTTTTGGGATTTCCCCTCTTGAGAATACTTTTTCTTTGTCTTCTTTTTGTTGGTCTTTTCTCTCCCTAAATTATTCTTAGTTTTAAATGATAGGTTTTATGGAACAGGGTAAGGCAGATTGTGTCCATCTCTGTCTCTTTCTTATCCCAAAGCTGATTGTTTTTCCCTGCCTTTCAGGGAGCTCTGCCTCATCTGCCCTTGTATTTTGTATTTTGGAAGAGAAGGTATATCCTCCATGCTACCTACTCCCATTTTCAATCGTTCTTCAGCCACAAGTGGAATTAATGGTTCCCTCCTGTGGGTGCCTATTGTATGAGACCATATTGCAGTTACTGATTTCTAGGTCTGACTCCCCAACAGACAGTGGATCACAACTTTTCTTTAAAAAGCGCAATACATATGTTCATTTACACTAGATTTCTCCTATACCTACTTACCTTGGATAATATAGATACAAGATAGAAAAAAATGTGCTGTGGGTCCTGGAACAATTCTATCAGGGCAGTATCAGCTGTAACTTCATCTCTTCTCATACAAAAATGACTCCCGACTAAGAACTGTGAGACTAGAATTCGAATTTCCTGAAGACAGGGGCTGAGACTTAATCATGTCTATATCCAAGTGTGTGAGACTGAATAGGTGCCTAGAAACATGCTTGTTGGTTGGTTGGCTGGCTGGCCAGTTAGATAAATGAGATAACAGTGTAGTGGTTTAGAATCAGCTTGCCTGCATCCCAGTTTTGCCATGTACTTTCTATTTGACCTTAGGCAAGTTATTTCACTTCTTTGGGCACAAGTTACCCCAAACATTAAGCATGGATAATATTATATCCACCTGAGAGTATTTTTTGCTTGCTTTAACTCATATTTATTGTGTACTATGTGCTAGATACTGTCTTCACTGCTTTACATGGATTAGCTCATTTAATCCTCTGGATTAAATGGAATATAGTATATACACTGTCTAACATAGTAAATTCTTATAAATATTAGTTATTACAAAAAAAAGAGAGACTTCCTGGGCATAGCTTTGAAGTTCTGCCTCTAAAACAGATCCTGAAGAGACTTAGAGGTTCAGCCTATCTCTACCTCCCCAATGTTACAAATTAGGCCTTTACTTCTTAGAATCCCTTATCATGGGGCAAATTTGTTCACAGGCCATGGGTTCTTATTCTTGGGAATCTTCTTTCTACATGGTCCTCCTCTTTGCCTTATTCTATAAGAACTTGGGTCAATACTTGGACAGAAGAACGTGTGGTCTGAGTCTTAATAATTGTTCCACTGACGAATGAGTTTGTTTAGTGCCTCTGACCCCAGACTTTGCCTAACTAGCACCTAGCAGTTGTAGCCCCATTGACAGCATGCAAACCCTACTTTATGGGTAATGGAGTTCTTCAGAGACCCTTATTTTGTGTTAGATCCTGGAAGCAAGGTGAACTCTCACTTGCAGTCAGGTGCATGTTGCCAGTGATAGAAGAAGTTCCTTGGTCTTTACTTACACTGACTTGCTGGTGATCAACCCCTTGTAAAACATACTGATTACTGCCCATGACACTCATTTCTGTTTGAGTTGTGTAAGAGGGCTTCAGTTGTGTTTGCATCAGTTAGTTTCCAAGACCCTTTGTGCCTTTCTTCCCTTTGCAGGCTGCTCTTGCCAATCATAGGCTATTCAATACAAAATACTCAACACTGGCATTTTTACTTTAACTCTGAGTTTTGAGAGTTGGTCCTCTTAGTCCTTTCAATGATGCTTTCCAACTGGGAAGTTGTGGCATCCTGATGTGCACCAAATGAGTTACAAATGTGTTGAGCTATTGATCCTTCCAGATGGTCTGGTAGATACTGGGGCAACCAGAGTCCATGAGCAGACTTATTATAATACTTCAATGTACCATAGAAACATTGCAATTTCCCATCTGTGTTGTGTCCTGGAAAAGTTGAGAGGTACTGTGTTTATAGCATTAGTTGTCAAATGTCTTTTAACTATGGAACCACACTATACGAGTCAGGTTAGAGGTGAATCAGTTTTCTTAATACCACCTCAGTGTGTACTTAGAAATGGTTAGGATGATAAGTTTTATTCTACGTCCTTTTAACAATTTTTTAAAATGAATGTACTTTGAGTAAAATGGCAGCCGGGCCCTGAAACGCTGACATTCCTCTCAGCAGACTTAGAGGGTTTCAGAGAACACATCTGAGAAAGTACTACTTTAGAGCAAGAATCAAAAACTTTGCTCTCTCTTTGGACTCTGGAGTTTACAGCAGTGCAACCCTCTGGGAAGCCAGTCCTTCAGCAACTCTGTAACGGGGCAGCAGTTGCTCTTGAACTTTCCCATGGGACATGTATACTCTTCCTAACAATGTGTCTTCCCTCTGTCAGCCTTCTCTGGAGCTCAGGGCCAATGTAACTTGTCCCTGCCTTTCCCTCCCCAATATGTTGAAACATCACCTACCATAAATATAAACAAATATTGATGACATGGTTTTTCATAATCATGCTCTGTGGGTGTGTGTATGTATTTCACATGATAAAATATTCAGTCATTTTAGAAGGAAATAAAATAAAAAGAAAACCTCTCCCTGCCCGTTTCTGTTCCCATACCTCCCCAAGTAAAACCATTGTTGACAGTTTTGCACTTTTTGTATCTACATATGCTTCTAGAAAAATATTTGCACATGCAAACATCTATATGCACAATATATACAGGACCTTTTTCACATATGATTTTGTGATTTTCTCTTTTCGTTTACTAACACATCTTGGGAATTACTTCACATCATCACTTAACATTCTACATTATGCTTTATAAAAGCTGCATAGACACCTTATCAATAAGGGTACCTGCATAATGAACATTTGTATACCTAACCCTGAATTGTACCCCATATCTTTAAAATAAAAGTTAAAAAAAAAGTTGCATGGTATTCCATTGAATGGTTACGTTATATTTTATTTATTTACTACTTTAGGGATATCATTTAGGTTGTTTCCAGTTGTCTGAATATAAAGGATTTGAAACAATCTAAGTGTTAAATATTAAATAATCCATTAAATCAACTCTATTATGTGCTATAACACAATGTCATCTTTTAAAGATGATGTAAAAGCACATTCCAGGCGATTGCAAAGTGTTCACTATGAATTTTTACAGGAGAAGCAAGTTGCAAGTTCATGTGAATAGTCTGAGTCCTAATGGATTAAAATATGAGCATGCATGCATAGAATTTGTTAACAAATGCTCTCTTTAGGTGGTTGGATGATAGAGTTTAATTTGGTTTTTATCCATTTTGCTTGTGTGTATTTTCTAATTTCTTATTAATAAATGTATATTGCTTTGGTAGTTAGAAAAGCAATACACAAAAGGTTAATTTTTAAGAAGCAAATTCACATCCATCTTATGGCACTGCAGCCACGCTTTCCTATTCCTACTGTGCTTATGGCACTCTTCCAGCTGGTAGAGGAGGACTAGGCAGCCAGAACCTGTAGTCCTGGACCTTGTACTTTGTGAGCTCCTGATTCAGTCAGACAAAGCAGGGAAGACAGCTGAACCATAGAAGCCAAAGATCAGTGTGAGGCAGTAGGAATTAACAGTGCTTGAAGCCTGCACGGTGCTGAGGGGGACTGAGCTGATGGAACCCTCCCTGAAGAGTAGATCAACAAGAGTCAGAGGACACTTCCCGAGAAAGTGGATATTGGGTTGAGTATAGAAGGACAACAGAATTTGCAGAGGCCAAGAGGAGGAGTGTGAGATTCCTACAGACCCTGACAGTGGTTGATAAGGCAGCAGTAAGATTTGCTCTTTTGTCAAATGGGCTGGTTTGTCAGCTAATCATCAAAGTGGTATGGTGAGTAACTGAGAGCATGTGCCCTGTGATCTGACACTCATGGCTTCAAATTCCAGCTCTATCAATTGCAATTACTGGATAGTTACCTGGGTAAGTTACTTAACTTTTCCAAACCACAGTTTCCTCATCCATAGGATGGGAATTATAACAATGCCTACCTCATCAGTTTGCTCTAAAGGTTAACTAAATAATGGCATATCACAGTGCCTGGTTGGCATATAGTAAAGGCTCTACATATGGTAGCTGTAATTATTATTGATGCTAATAAAGAAAGCAAATTTATGTCACAGCATTTACAGGCTTGGTTTAATAGTAACAATGAAATCATGTGCAAGGAATCACAATTTTCAGAAGCAGACTGTTTTTTTTTTCAAGGTCTCTGACATGAAGTGTCAGTAAACCCTACAGTCTATAGTGCCAAAACAGATATTTAAATTCTACATAGGAGAAGAGAAGCATGTAGAAAATGGTGGTTAAAAGCACTGACTTTGGAAACAAGAATACAAGGGTTCACCTGACTCTGACACATGTACTATGCAATGTTGGTCAAGTTCCTCTTTAATACTGGGTATTGGTTTTCCCATATGAAAAATGGGGATAATGATACTAATTACAACATAAGATTTATTAAGTTCTAGATTTAAGGGATACAAGTACAGTTTTGTTTCATGGCTATATTGTAAAGTTGTGAAGTCTGGGCTTTCACTGTAGCCATTTCTTGAATAGGGTACATTGCATTCATTAAGTAACTTCTTATCCCTCACTCTGTAGGGTTTTTAATGTTAGAATTAAATGAGATAACAGAGGTAAATTGCATAGTGCCTGATACTCAATTAGTGCTCAGTTAATTAATTGAATAAATATTTGTCAAGCATTTACAACGTGCTAGGCTTTGTGCTTAGGAACCGGGAATAAATTGATGAATGAGACAAACAGACATCTTAAGTAGTTTTAGTTTTCAAATTGTGAGAATGAACACTACTACTGCTAAACAGATATCTCTTGCTGTTTGAACTCTCACCTTGTAGATATTCATTATTTAAAAAAAGCACAAAAATATTTATCCAAACTTCACTATTCAAATAAAAAGCCCTCAGGTGAAAACATTTGAATTGCACAGGTGTCCTATCCAGAGGACATAGAATGTACCCCATTCTGGAGAGGATGGCACTTTGGCCTTATCATTCTCATCTTCCACACCCTTTTCCTAAGGATTTAGCCTTCTGTGAGTTCCAGTGTTTACTTCTGTCAATTGGCTGGGGCCACTACCAATCAGGCTCCATCTGGACCACATCTTGAGACTCTGTAACATATTATTCATTGTTTATATTATAATATATGTTTATAGCAGTTGAGAAGGGAAACATAATTTGTTCCTGAAATTGTAAATTGTTGTATACCAAACAGAAAATTACTCATTAATGAGTTCATTAGGTGCTAATTAGGTATTGGCATTTAAAATACAGTATATTATTCATAAATCTTTCATAGATTGTTGTATAGTTGTTTGAGTGTTTCAGTAATATTTAGGGAAATTGTTTGGGGTCTTTGGATGGGATGGGAATGCATTGCCATTTTTCCATTTAAAATATTGGGATACAGGCTTCCACTTTATGGAGCTTCCACCAACTACTGTCTCCCAGTCTTGCACGTACAGTTTTTACAGCTAATATGGTCTCTTCCTCTTTTTTTATTTGAGTGTGATCATGTGGTTGGTTGTGGAGCCTATCCTTAAAGTGAAGAACCTGGATCTTATTGTGGCTGATGTCCAAGTAAGGCTGCCTAAGGACACAGAGTACAACTCTAGTTATATATTTTTGTGACTCTAAGGCCACACTAGGAAGTCAAAGATTCCCAGATCCAAGGGTATTGGCAACATGAAAGGAAACTTCATGTGGAAGAGTGGCCCAGGATGCCCTTCTCCACGGTACCTACTATTACTTCTTGGTGTGTGTGTGTGTGTGTAAGAGAGAGAAAGAGAGAGTGAGAGAGTCGTGCCCTAGGACATTGCAAAGGTACTTGGTTATTTTGGCAGGTGTTGATAAGTTCCTGAATGAGTAGACGTAAGATGGAATTGTAGTTTTATTACTGATTTAAAAAATTTTAAAGGAGCTGTTCCTGATGAAAAAACCAAGAGCAAGTTCTCTCATTGGAGAAATTTAGGGAAACACTGTATGCAGTATTTCCCGAGGATGTCATCAACATATAGAAAGCAGGAGTGCAAACTAGTACAACCTTTGTGGAAAACAGTGTGGTGATTCCAAAAAGATTTAAAAATCGGCCTTCCGTATGACCCTGCAATCCCCCTCCTGGGAATGTACCCAGAGGAATTCAAATCACTCTATGAAAAAGATACCTACACACACATATTTATTTGCAGTATTATTCACAATAACAAAAACATGGAACCAACTGTGCTACCCATTGAAAGCGGACTGGATTTTAAAAATGTGGTACATATACACAATGGAATATTTGCAGTCATAAAGCACAAAATTATGAACTTCTCAGCAACTTGGATGGACTTAGAGTCTATGATACTGAATGATCTATCACAGAAACAAAGAACTGAGTACCACATGTTCTCACTCATAAGTGGACCCTGAACAATTATCATAATACTATAAGAAAGGGATTGGGAGTAGTGGGAAACTACCAGGGAAGGGAGGAAGGACACATAACATCAATAAGGGTACCTGACCTCAAACCAGGTGATGTGGGGACCAAAGTGAGGCCCAAACTTTACATGTACAATGACCATTTGTATACCTAACCCTAAATTGTACCCATCTTTAAAATTAAAAATTAAAAAAAATGTATAAAAACCTCCAAAAGTAACTGCAGAAAAGCAACCTGGTTACTCATTGCTCTCTAGAATGTTCCCATACTTTTTTTATGACTCACAGAAATCTTGTCTGTGTCGCAACCTACTGAACACTATTCCACAGCACATGTTTTAAAAAACACTGTTCTAAATTGTTCTAGAATGAGGCACGACAAACTTTAATCAACTTTTGACCCACCCATTATCCTCCTCCTCCCTCCTGCCCCATCTTTTCTCATGCTTCTTTCCTCCCACCCATTTCTCCATCTCACCTTCCCTATCTCTCCTCTTTTCCTTTCCACACTCATTGGCACATTGCTAAGAGACTTGACTCTTACCAAAAGCACCTCAAAAATCCCTTTAGCATTGGGAATGACACCAACGGCTGTCAAAAGGTGAAAAACATATTCCCTGACTCTGCCCCTGAGAAGCTGTCAGAAGCTCACAGATCTGTCCTGGGTAGATCTGCAGATTCCTGAAAACATAAAATAATCTACATGCAAGCAAATGGCTGAACACATGGTGTGCTCATAGAGGGGATGGGGAGTGCTCAGTAAATTACAGCTACACCTTTTTCAGCACTAAGAACTTGCCAAACACAGCTCAGCAGGGAGAGAAGCATTATTGTTATTCCCTCTATAATATATGCCTTTGTACAGCCAGTGCTGTACTCTCAGAGGGACATTGTGCAACTTTCAGATTTTGTCACGTGCTGCCTTCTTTGGGAAGCTGTGCAAGAATGAGAAGGCTTGGCTTTGGAAGTTTCTTAGCCTCTATGGGCCTCAGAGGAGGTTTTACTGGTGACCTGAAGTAGTCCTTCTCTTCCTGGTCTGAAATTCTGTGATCTTTGTAATGGGATTGCTCTACCTTGGTGGTGGCTTAGGGGTGAGATGAGGTGGGAGATACAGAGGAGATGCTCTTTCTCAAAACCTATTGCTGGTTTTCAAAAGCCCCTTGCCAAATGTCATTTGGGAAGGAGAGACTGACAGATTTGCCGGTGAAAACTGATTGTGGGTGGACACTCATATGTCTATCTCCGTATCTCACCACCTTCTCTAAGCTCCAGCATTGCTCTTCTCAATGAATATTTGATTTTGAAGTACATTTGCCCAGATGCCATTTATATTCTGGGAGTAGGCTATGGTATGCTCATCAAGAGAACAATGTATGATAACTGAATAACCAGAGTGATCATTTGTGTAGATCTTACACGTATGCAGGGCGCCAGGACAAGAACTTAACATGTATTATCTCACTTAAGCCTCACAACAATCCTTTAATGAAGGTTAACTCTATTATCTTTACAAGTGAGAAAACCAAGACTTAGAGATATTTCATGACCTACCCAAGGTCACACAAGTAACTGGAGAAGCCAACTTTTAAACCTAGCCAGGCTGACTTCAGAGCTCTTAACTAGCATGCTTTTCTTTTAACTGGATCAAATAGGTGCCATGGGAAATATCAGTTATGAAGAGAGGAGGGTTGGAAAGAGGGAAACAGAGCCTCTTGCCTTGGCTGAGTGAGCCTTGGGCTTGGTAAGTGCTGTCTGTCTTGGGCTGGCTTTATGTAGAATCAGTGGGTGCAGAGTCCCAGCTGACCAAATTCTTCCCACAATATTTAGCATTCTCTGCTACCTCTTTGGGAAACTCTATTCCCAGGGAGGCTGGTAGTAGTAAATTGAAAGGGTTTCTGCAGTGGCCACAAGAGGAAGCTTGTTCCCGTGCTGTCTGGACACATGGCTGGTCACAAGCTAAATCCTAAAAGATGAGGAGTTTGTCCTCGACAGCTCCTGTTCTCCTTCCAGGGTCCCTGGCTCTCTCTGTTCAGCATCTGTTAGAAACCTTATTTTGCTGGGCTGGGTGGCTCAGCCTGTAATCCCGCGCTTTGGGAGGCTGAGGTGAGTGGATTGCCTGAGCTCGCGGGATCGAGACCCGCCTGGGCAACTTGGCGAGATATCTCTACAATAAAATCAAAAAATCAGCCGGGCATGGTAGCGCATGCCTGTAATTCTGGCTACTCGGAAGGCTAGCAGGTCGAGGCTGCAGTGGCCGGGAGCAGCCACTGCACTCCAGTCTGGGCGACAGAGTGAGACTCCAACTCAAAAAAAAAAAAAAAAAAAAAAAAGAAAGAAAGAAACCTTATTTCTAACACTATGCCACTTCTGGGATCCCAGGTTTCTTCATACTGGCATTTCTCACATGGGCCTGCTATCCTCAGCAGTTCCCAGTGCTTCAGATCTTTGCATCTCTCATTCCTCCTGTAAATACCTTCTGATCCTGAGTCTGTTACTGACTGAGATCATTATAATAAGTAACTGATAATAGCTAACATGTATTAATCATTTTCTATGGGGGGGGGGCTCTATTCTAAGTATTTGCATGCAATATTTCATTTAATTCTTTTAACAATCCTATGTGTAGAACTCTTGACAGTGGAAGACACCTAATTTCCCGGAGGTTAACTTGTCCACATGACCCAAGCAGTAAATTGGGAGAAGATTCACAGCCAGGTCTTTCTAACTTCGGAGTCCATGCTCATGTGCATGCCCACTGGTTTGTATTTTCGCAGTAATATTGGGTCAATGATGAGGATCCCCAGTCTGCTTGGTTAGGTGTTTCTTTCCTATTTCAGGAAGTAACTTCACAGCAAACTTTATTTCTGTAGAGGGTCTTCTTGCTGCAAATGATCCCTTCTCAATGACTTTGGAATTGTTCCACAGGCCTTACAGGAAAAACATTATAAGATCTCCAGGATTTTTAAAACCACTTCTCATTTTCCCTCCATTCCTTTCTTCCATTCATCTCACTCAAATTCAGCACATTTTTCTTGTTGCCTCCAGAATTTACATTCACATGTGATCCTCACTGTTCTACAGCTTGGCTGATTCAAACTTTGAGTCTTGCTAAGTGTTCTTTATCCTGGTATGATATTCCTTCTGTTGCTCTTTTGCTTTTCCTTCTCTTAACAAGAACCACCTGGCATCTGCCCTCACAATTGTTGGCTTCTCCACTTCCTCATCATCATTCACTCATAGTGTGGACTCATTCGCTGCCATACCATCTTTGGGAGGCACAGAAATAGTTGCACTGGCCCGATTTGATAGATAAGGAAACTGAGGCTCAAGTGGCTTAAGTGACTTGCAAGGGATCACAGAATATCTTTTTCAGTTGGGAGATCTTCTCTAGTAATATTAAGTATAAGCAAAAGTAAGTGTTGAGAGTGTTAAGGTAAGTGGGAGCATCTCAAAAATAATTTTGACTGAAAAATCACAAATTTTCTGGGTTTTTTTTTTTTTTTTTTTTTTTTGGTGAAAGCACCAGGACTAGAATGGGATGAGCTCGGTTGGGGAGGTCTCTAAGAAGAACTGGAAAAAGATAAACTGATACTTTGAGCATTGTTCAAATATAGCAAAGCAAATCATTTGCCACTCTGAGACAAAGCCAGGTTGAGACCTGGTAACTTGTTTTTTAAATTATCCTTTTCTTTCTGGACTATATAACAGAATGAATGAGAATGTCAAAGGAAAATGCATGGCTAACAATATTTAGATGTCAGTGCTGTGAATAATGAGCTATTTTGGGGGAGGGCCCACCTTTTTCTCAGTACTCACCTTGGCAGTTCTGGCTCTCTGATTGGATGATGGAATATATGGCAGGGAATTCGAGGACAGGTTGTGCCTAGGGACAAAGGGGCATCTTTCCTTTTTCCTGGATACCAAACACATCTTCCTGGTCAGATTTTTCCATTTAAGATTTTAAAAATTCACCCTGTACTTTAAGTACATGGTCTGCTGCTTGACATATAGTAGAGGTTTTCTAGGTAGATGAGTGGATTTGAGCAACTGTTGTGTATTGATTGCTCGTTGTTGGTATTCATTCAATATGCTAGTCTATGCTGATCTTATCTGAGACTCCTTGGAATCAGTATTACCCAAACCCCAGAAGGAGTAAACTACTACACACAGTGTTTAAATGCAGGAGTTTTAGGATGATTCTGAAAACAAAAACCAAAACTTCTTTTTGCTATCCAGCGTCCTTTAAGTTAGGACTTTGCTTCCTGTTGAAGTACAGTATGGGCAAGGGAACTATCTGTGCCTCTGTTTCTCAGATTGGTCTCAGAAACAAAAGGCATGAAACACAGCAGGTTAAATAAGGCAATCTTTCTGGAGTGTTAATTTTTACCCCAAAATGTAGGAAAGAAAAAGTAAGTACTTTTAGATGATTTAAACCATCATTTATATATTGAAATAAGCATTGATATTAGTGAGCTTTGTTGCCATAACAAAATACCATAGACTGGGTGGCTTCTGGAGGCTAGGAAGTCCAAGATCAATGTGCCAGTCAATTAAATTCCATATTGAGGGCTCTCTTCCTAGCTTGCGGACAGCTGCCTTATTGCTGTGTCCTCACATTGTGAGAAAGAGCAAGGGAAAGAAGAAGTAAGCTCTCTGGTGTCTTTTCTTATAAGGGTACTAATCTTATCATGAAAGCTCTACCTTCATGGCCTCATTTAATCCTAATTACCACACAAAGGCTCCATCTCCAAATGCCACCATAAGGGCTTCAGCATATTAATTTAGAGTGGAGAACACAATTCAGTCAATAGCAGTATCTAATAGAATGGATGATGAAATTTGTATATCTTAAAAACAAAACAAAACAAACACCAGTAGAACAGGAGACAGCAAAGAATTCCAATCTTACAACAACTCACTTTGGGTTATATCTTCGACCTACTGGGGAATATACTTTCCTTCTCCTCTCTAGGTACTTGAGGTGAAGTTCAAGAAGCACTGCTAGGGCTGCATAAGTTTCTCCAGTATGACAGATACCCCTTGGGGTTGTGCCCCTGCAGAAGCTTTAAGCTCTTTGAAGCTGTTAGGAGTTGTATATGCCTCAATGTGAATGAAAGATCTGAGTAAAAATTGGGGGGATTGTGAGTGGGCAGTGGGTGTCACAAGACTGAGAAGAGAAGAGCATTGGGGAAAAAAAGGAGAAGAACTGAGACGCTGGGTCCCTTGATGATTCTCTTCTCCGATTCCACAATTTGTTCAGAGAAGGTTGGCCTTCTGATACCTCTTTCCCCATCTGATTCCCTCTGCATTTTATAGTCTGTTGGCTGCACTTCTAAAATGGCCCTTAAATGGGTTATAGAGAAACAGATTAATTACTGGATCCCAACAGATTTCATTTCTGAGGTTGGAGATGGGGGCATTAATCCTGATGCAGTAACCTTATTTAAACTTTCTATTAAGTGCATGAAAAAAATAATGAGTAAGTCTCTTAGGATAAGATCACTGAGGCTTTTTTTGTTTCTTTCTCCCAACACTTAATGAGCACATACTCTTCTTTTACACCTTGAAAGCCAAAATTAAGTGCAGCCTAAGTGATATTTTCCACCCATTTATGTATTTAGGATTTCGTGAACTTTGCTTTAAAACCTTTTTTGCCGGTGCTCTGGCCTGCCTCCTAACCTATCTTGCTTCCTTAATTTTTTCCACAATGTTCACTTCACATTCACTTCCCTTTAGTTCTTTTATCTCCTTTCTTTACTTTTACAGAAACCTTCTCCTCTGCCACCCCTGTGTGTTCAGAAAGGCCTCACATTCATTTCATGTGGCTACTCAGATCTTCCCAGTCCCAATCACTGTTTCTTGTTAATTTCACTCAATAAAAATAATTGTCACCAGACATATGGCATCTTGTCCACAACCACTGCTACCTTAGTTCACTGGAATAAAAATAACAAAAAATCCATTCAAGCCTCTTGGCAATAATATTAGCAATAACAACAACAACCAACATTTGTTAAACACACATATTGTTATTTTTCCTATTTAATCATGCAAACAACCATATGTGGCAGAAATTAATATTCTCACCTTAGAGTTGAGAAAACTAAGGCTCAGAGGAATGAAGTGGTTTGCCTGAAGTTTCTGCTAGAAAGAATCCCCTACTCAAAAATATCTCTGCTGCTACCTTAGAGTCATTCCTTGGGTATTTAATTAAAATGTTTATATTCCCAAGATAAGTAATAACATGTTAGCCTCTTTCCAGGCAGCAAAATGTAGTAGTTGAAATCTTAGGTCATAGTATTGAACAGATTGGGGTTTGAATTATAGTTCTGCTGGATGACCTTGGAAAAGTCACTTCAACACTCTGGATCTCTTTCCTAGCTGTAAAATGAGGAAAATTCCCATGTATCAGAGTTATTATAAGAACTAAATGAGATGATATCTATAAAGTGCTAACAGATAAATGACAGCCTGTCATTAATAGCTTAGGATTCAGATCGGAAGTGATATGGATCCTGCCAGATAAGGAGCAGGGCTTAATTTTCAGCTGTAGAAGAAGTTAATGTATTTTGGAGAAAATACCTCAGGACCCCTGGGAGAACTTTGGAAAGATTTCACAGTTAAAGACTGTGTTCATTCCTTTAAGGAATGGAGCAATAGGTTTAGAAAACTATTTGACTTGACTTAAGAGGTCTTGCTGTTATAATTTTTATAAAGCCCTTTTGCTTCATGACCCCATATCTTACTATGTTACAATGAAATGAGCATAAGTCCCACATTACAGACTGATTGAAGAGCAGTTGAAATCTTCATTGCAAGCTCTTTCTAAAGTGCTAAAGATAGAGTACATACATAAGGAACAGAAAGAGTTCTCCAAAATCCCCGTTCCTATTTCCTGCACTCTGTTCCAGAAAGCTCAGCTGCTTCCAGGTCCCATTTCCCCCCCAGTTCTGCCTCCCCCTCTATTTGCCTTTCTCACAAATAGAGTCAATGAAACCTCTCTTGTCTTCCTTTCTCTCCTACTCTTCTTCCCTAGATCAGCCCTTTATTTTTCAGGTCTACTTACCCAGATCCTACATTAAAAAGGAGATTGGAAAAAAAGTGTAATAGCTAAATATTCTTCAAATATAAAAAGTTAAATAGCTAAACATCCCTCAAGTATATCATAGCTAGGACAACTAGAATAAGCTGCAAATGTTTTAGTAAGTTGGATAAGTTTGATTTTCAAAATACAGTCAATTCTACTCTGCTGAAAACCAAAGATAAATAAGTTGAAAGTGTTTGAATTTATTATGGAAAGTTAATTATAAGTGCCTTTTTTTGAAACTTGGAGTGAATAATTGATACAGATATTGGAGTGTCTGTGACTTTTTAAAATGTCTGATTTGGAAATAGGACAAATAGATACATTACTTTTACCTATTGAATCTCAGACAGCAAAAAAAGGAGAAAAGGTAAATTAAAAAATGCAAACATAAAAAATGCAAATATGTGTGTGCACACATGCAAACAAGACATCAGGTACTTGTAATATTTTATCTATTAAAACTTTAAACATTTATATATTCTGATTTTGATACTTATGTATTTATCATCATTGTAGAATACAAATAAAATACAGAAAATAAATAAAAACCTGAGGCTGAATAAGCTCTTCCACTACCATCAATAATCCCTTGTTTCATGTTTCTAGATAAACTTCATTCATAAATGTTATGAACTTATATGTGGAATTATAAATACATTGATATGAATAACACCACATTAACTTAAAATATGGGAAGGTTGGAAACATGCTCTAGACAACCTGATCACTGTCAAGGGGTATGTGCGTGTTGGGTCTGGAGTAGGGGATGGATTGGGAGGTATATTGCAAACACTTTTATGTTTTTTTTTGTCATTTAAAGGCTTTTCTAGATTCTGAGCAATCTAACACAATTAAAATTTTATAATTATCCAAAATATGGTTGTTCAGACTAAGAAGGACCTTTTTTTCCTTGTCTATTGAATAGGAGTTTAGCAGTTCATAGATATAATGCCAACTTTTGAGACTATTGTGACTGGTAACTATTTATGTTTTTTTTTTTAAAGAACAGTTACCTGATTGTTTTTGTAAAAACAAAAATGAAAACCCCTCAAAACTCAGAGTCCAGGGTTCTGATGGTTGGGGGAGATAATAAGGTTGGCTCTGAGTGGTGAAAAATCTGGAAACCTCTGATGTGGTGTTTTATATCATAAGCATAATCTCATTTAGTCTTCACAACACCCAGTAAGGTGGGTGCCATTATCTCCATTCTGCAGGTAAGGAAACTGAAACTTATAGAAGTGAAGTATTATGCCTAAGGTCACTCAGATGAAGTTGGGGTTTGCTCCCAGAGCAGTATGACTCCAAACTGGAATGAGGAATAAAGAAAAGATACAGATAGTCTCAGAGTCAGTATCTCTCTCTCTCTCCCCTCCCTCCCTCCCTCCCTCTCCCCCCTCCCCCTTCTTCCTCCCTCTCTCCCTCTACCCCCTTAAATGCATATCTAATCAGAGAAGGGTAGACTGAAATAACCCAAAAGCCAAATCCAGTTATAGAGCTTGCAGATGACGCTGCTTTGTCAAGGACAGAGGAAGGTGAGGAATGATTAAGGTACACAGAAACCAGCAAAAGTCACTCAAATGAAAAAGCCATAAAGATGGATATCAAAAGGAAATTTGAGAAAAAGGCAAAGATGCTGAATAGTTGAATATTCTCAGCATACAATTTAGACGGTAAAGGGAGACCAAGGAGAAGTGGGCAAATTTTGAATGCTTCTCATACACCAAGCACTATGATATATTAATACTTAGGCTATGCTGATAGCTTATGTTCACACTGCCTAAACTTCACAACAATCCTGTGAGAAAGCTAAGTTCATCATCATTTTACAGATTTACATTCAATTCTCCAGACATAAAAATATCATTTACATGCCAAGCACTAGCTAGTGTGAAGAAACTGAGATTCAGAGAGGTTAGATAACTTGCCATTCCAAGGCAGGGCCAAGCCTTGAAACCATGTCTGACTAGTTCTAAAACCCATCCTTCAGCATATCTCATTGGGGGACTTAAAAGTTTAGAAAATAAGATAAAACTGATCAAACAATTTCCAGTGCTAATTTTCCAGTAATTAATTATAACTACTAACACCATGTATAATCCTGGTGGTGGGAATTGTTTGGTCCTGGTTGGCAGGAGCTCCTATTCTCCCTTTACTGTTTTGTTGGAAGTGAGAACAGAGATGCTGCACCTATAAATTCGGCCAAAGAGCCAAATAAGTAAATGATGTAGTAGTGATGAGGAAGGTGATCCCAGAAAAGGCTACATTAAAAATGTGGTACATATACACGATGGAATATTACACAGCCATAAAGAAGGACAAAATCATGAACTCTACAGCAACCTGGATGGACTTAGAGTCTATAATACTGAGCAATTTATCACAGAAACAAAGACCTGAGTATCACATGTTCTCACTCATAAGCGGACCTTGAATAATTATCATAATACTATAAGAAAAAGATTGGCAGTAGCAGGACACTGTCGGGGGAGGGAGGGGCACACCTCATTAACAAGGGTACCTGCATAATGAACATTTGTATACCTAACCCTGAATTGTAGCCCACATCTTTAAAATGAAAAAATTAAAAGAATAAAAAGAGATTTAAAAACTTTTGAGATTGTTGTGTTACTGAGAGACTCATAAGCCATATCTCTTGGAAATTGTATTAGTTTTGGAATGAGACAGACTGTAAATATGCAAATGTTTAAATGATACTATTCAATTAACACTTCTTCCTTTTTTTGAGTTGGAGTCTCACTCTGTCACCCAGACTGGAGTGCAGTGGCCACTCCCGGCCACTGCAGCCTCGACCTGCTGGGCTCCAGCGAGCCTTCTGCCTCAGTCTTCCAGGTAGCTGGAACTACAGGCATGTGCTACCACACCCAGCTACTTTTTAAAATTATTGTAGAGATGAGGTCTCACCAAGTTGCCCAGGCGAGTTTTGAACCCTCGGACTCAGGCAATCCACTCACCTCAGCCTCCCAAAGCGCGGAATTACAGGCTGAGCCACCGAGCCTGGCTAACACTGCTTCCATATCTCCTCATTGGAACCTGACAGATTGCTCTTTTGTTTTTCTTATCAATATGCTCTTTATAAACACAAAATATTAATCCGAGGAAGCTATTCTATCAGCCCCATTTTCTTTATAGTCTTCTACAGTTTTTTAGACCTTCGCAAACTCTTTCCTTTTTCCATGCATTCTTTATCTCTGATCAAGCCCCTTTGGGTGATCTTAATAGAGTAGTGCCCCTGTTTCTTCTGTCTTCCTCATACACATCCAGACTCTAAATCCCATGCCCCAAGATTCTGGGCTTTAACAAGATTTATTTAAATTGTGAAGCTGGGAAGTTGTAAAACAACCATGGCCTGTCATTGACAGTAATGAATATTTTCCTATTGCCTGGGAATTAAATATATAGTGGCAGCCCTTACAACAAACTCTCCTGGGAGAAGACTGTAAAGTAAGCAGAAGATGTCCTGTACTGCCAAGGAGAGAAATCTCTAGAAATCAGGTCTGTTGTGGTGGTGATTGAGGAGGACAGCTCTCCCCCAGGAGCCAGGTGGCAAAGAGTTGAAATTGAGAATGGTAGAAAGTAGGTCCAGCAGGCTCCTTTGGCCTAGACATTCCCTCAGGGAGTATTGAAGAGAAGATGAGGTGGAGCTGTTTGATCCATAAGCAAAGCCCGTGGTTATACTCTCAAATTATTCCATCAAAACAGCCCTAAGAGCAAAACTCATAATCTCCCCCACCCTACCCCTACCTCTACACTCCACAGATTGGGGACATAGTCCAAATCCAGCCACGAGCAGAACATTTATTTGAAATCTACTGGTTTTTGTTTTTTAATTATGTGAATCTGGAATTCTACATCTTGTTTATTTCATTTTAACTTTGTTTTCCTTTAGCCTCCTAAACCCCCTCCAATTTTTCTCCAGCCTATGCAATTATGCTAGTGTGTTTTGGGGTATCTTTTTACTTGACTATATTATTCAAAAATGCAAAATATATTGTTTTATATACATGCATTTTAATGTATGAAAATGACATTTATTACATGTTTCCTTTCAGGTTTTACTTTTTTATTTCTGTCAACACTATGTATATAAGATTCATCCATACTCCTTGTATACATTTAACCTGATGCTACAGTGAGGCAATACACTCCAGTGTATATATCTACCACATTTTATTTGTCCACCCTCCCAGGGATAAGCACCCAGATGGCTGCCAGCTCCCTGCCTCCTCAGACAGAGATGCAGGGAGCATCTTTGTACATATCTCCATATGGATCCATGTGAAAATTTATTTGAAGTATATGCCGGGAAGATAATTACTGGGCCATAGAATGTATGTTTTCTTCATGAGACTAAATTGTGCCAGATTGCTCTCTGGAATGGCAGCACCAGATTTGACTCCCACTAGCAGTAGAAAAGGGTTTGTTCCTCTTTTTCTCATCCCTTCCAAACCTTGGCATTATCCAAATTTCTGATTTTTGCCAGCCTGAAATGTGTAGAGTAATAGCCCTGTGAATATTTGAATTATCATATCTCTGATTATGAGAGTGATTCATGTTTATATTAAATGACCAATCTGTAATAAGGTTGATGCACCAAGAATCAAGAATGTTCAAGTTAATCTTGTTGTTTTGTTCCCCTCACACATCTCGATCTGCTGCCTGGGTTAGGCATGCATCGTTTGGAAAATTACAGTTACTAGCTGTGTGATATTGGGAGAGTCACTTTCCTTCTCTGGATCTCCATTTCCTCATCTATAAAGGAGGGCTGAACTAGATAATCTCTAAGGGCCCTCTGAAGTCACTTAAATCACTCTACAAAAAAGATACCTGCACACGCATGTTTATTGCAGCACTGTTCTCAATAGCAAAAACATGGAACCAACCATACTTCCCATTGAAACTGGACTGGATTAAAAAAAATTGTGGCACATATACACAATGGAATATTATGCAACCATAAAGAAGAACAAATATATGAACTTCAAAGCAACTTGGACGGATTTAGAGTCTATCATACTCAGTGATCTATCACATATACAAAGAACTGAGTACCACATGTTCTCACTCATAAGCAGACCCTGAACATTTACCATAATACAATGGGAAGGGGATTGGTTGTAGCAAGCCACTGCCAGGGAAGGGAGGGGGGCACATAACGTCAATAAAGGAACCTGATCTCAAACCAGGTGATGTGGGGACCAAAGGGAGGCCCAAACTTTACCTGTACAATGACCACTTGTATACCTAAATCTGAATTGTATCCTGTGTCTTTAAAATAAAATAATTACAAACAAAACAAATTACTTAATGGATACAATGTATACTATTCAGGTGATGATTACACTAATAGCCCAGACTTCACCACTATGCAACATATTCATATAACACAGCTACACTTGTACCCTTTAAATTTATGCAAATTGTACAAAGTGATGTCATCTTGAACCATCAAACACTGAATTACCCCTTCTGTGTTAACCCCTTAACTAAAAAACAAAATCCATTCAGTTCATTTCTCCACGTTGCAGCACTTTCCACTAACAGTCCACATCATTCCTTCCCATTTCTCCTAACCAGAGAAGTAAACTGCCTTTTTATTCACTCTAGCATGTGAACAGAATGACACTAATTTGCCCCTGCTGTTCCTTAGTTTCCCTCACAGCATTTGCCCAAATTACAGACCTATCAACTCCACTGCCCCAGTCAGAACAAGGGGACGATTAAAAGATAAGCTTGAGCTCAGCCACATGCCACTATAAATATGAAATTCAAAGGAGGCTATAATATGACATTATAGTCTGAAAATTACATGATACTCATTATTCTTTACACCAAATTAAAGCTATTTATGTCCCTTTTTTGTGGAGGGACAAGTAAAGAACAAGTAAATCTAAACCTTCCCTGATTCAGTCTTTGAGAAAAGAAAATAAACAAAAAACTATACAAAGCCCATTTAAAATTCAGCAATGATGCATTAGTTTGAACTATAGTTTTGGACTGGGCATGGTGGCTCACTCCTGCAATCCCAACCATTTGGTAAAAACCCACTTGAGGCCAGGGGTCTGAGACTAGCTTGAACAACATTGAGAAACCCTGTCTATATATATATTTTTTAATTACATTTTTGTAGGTTAAAAACCAGTCAAATATCAGCAAATTCAAGTGGTTTAACCCAGAGCATGTGACATAGCTAAACAGTTCAGTAAAAATCTCAGAAAGGTAATTACTGATGACTTCATTAATACTATTCTTGTCCCTTTCCAAATAGGACTGACATGTATTCTTTGCCTGGTAGTCAGGGCTTACACAGGGGAAAACTATTGCTTTCTTAATGTTGATGACTAGGGTAGAAGAGAAACCATACTACCCCAGCTAACTTGGTCATGAAGTCTCCTTTTCTTTATTTTGAGTGTTTGTCAACTATGGAACATACTGTGGCTTTGTTCCACACAGGGCTGTTGTGTGAATCAAATATGATCATGTCAGGTACATCATTTTGTCTACTTTTAAAGTATAGTCATGTGCAAAAAAACAGGAAGAGGTACTATTTATTAAGTATGTGTCAGACATGGTGCTCAACAATTCAAATGTGCCATCTATTGTAATCTTTACAACCGTGTGAGAAAGACACTTTTATATCCATCTTATAAATGAGGACGCTGAGGCACAGAAGTTAAATGACTTGCTAAGGTCACACAGCTAGTAAGTGATGGAGTTGGGACTCAAAGATCTGTCTGACTCCAGAGCTTATGCTCTTCCTAATGCTCATTCTGTTTCTTGTCATTCTTCAATAATTTCTAACAACTTTATTTGTGAATGTTGCTTCAAACAATAACTCAGGAAGTTGCTAAAGGGCATCAGCTCTCGTATCTGTATCAGCTAACCATTGCTGCCCATTGCAATAACACATTGCACTTATTTGAGAAATATTTATTCATCACGTGTGTTTGCCAAGCAAATTATTACCAACCAAGTCTCTAAAAACAATCCTAATTTACAAATACCTTCTTGACTTGTGTTCCACTTTGCCCACCACCCTGGTTGTTTTGGCTATGAATGACATAACTGATCACAGTCTCTCAATCTTGTATCTCAGAGACTTGGAACTTGCTCTTTCCTCTATCTGGAAAATTCTTTCTCTCAGACTAAATGTCATCTTATTAGAGAGACCTTTCTTAAACATCTGATCCAGCATAGCAGTTCCGTTCACTCTCTAAAATCCATTCTTCTTAATTTTTTACCAATGCACTTATCACCATCAGATTTATATGTTTGTTTTGTTCATGTATTCTCAGCTATCTAGAACAGCCCTTGGCACACAATAGGTGCTCAATATTTGTGAATCAATGAAGAAATTATTTTCATAGTTGGAGGAGATTACATGCACCTATGTTAATTATACCATCATCATTTTCATGAGTAAAATGAAACATGTATGATTAGGTTATTGTATAATATTACTAATAATGTAGTTTGTGCTAAGAGCTATTTTTTCTTGCTGAAATGCCTATGCTCAACCTTCTTCGTTTTTAAACGTGGCTTCCCATTTACCAGCTTCTTAAATAAGACACTTGAATTAAATGGTGGACTCATTATAGATAATGGGATCTCAACCCCCTTCCCTGATTCAGACACCATTACCTTAATTACTCTTTATTAAAAGCTTGTCTTTTAATATCTACAAAAGAGACTTTTCCTTCAGAATCTTTCAAGCCCTTGGTTATTGATTACTGACAGCCAGATTTCGTAACAGCCTATAAATAGAGAACAGAATGAACTTAATACACCTATAATCAACCCAAGAGCAAAAGACAAGAGACGAGGGAGAGAGAGAGAATATTCTAAACTCTTATTGATTCTTCTGAGGTCAACATTATAGACCAACACTCAGATTGCCTACATGGGAGCTCAGTATTGGCTAGGACGGAACTAGGCTTGGATTGAACTAGGCATGCACAGGACTTGTTTGCAAGACTTTCTTATGGGGGCAAGAATCCAAAAGTCTGACTTTGTAACCAGATCCAATCTTTGTAGACTAACAGTTTATTACAAGGATACCTAATCTTTGCATGTCTTTTTTGACCCAGTGAATAGTGAGGAATAGTGAAGGTCCTAGAGTTTGTAAAATTCGGTGTTTGCTACTTAATCAGAAAGTGGGTCCCCTTCTTCCCTCCTTTTCTTGCTTCCTTTTACTTTTCTTCTACTTTAATGGAAAGGCCATTCAAAACTTCAACAGTGTAAAGGTTAATTGACACACAGACGTAGCTGTACACTGTGCCTTTTCCTTCTTGTGTGGGGTACTTTCCATAGTGGTAGAAAGGTTGAACAGCAAAACTTTATGCGTTTTAAAAAATATATTTATTTTTATTGAAGCATAATTAAGTGAAATAAAATGCAACAATTTAAAATATATAGTTATATACGTTTGATGAATTTATACCCCCAAATAACTGCCACACTAATTAAGACGTGAAACATTTCTGTCGCCTCAATAAATTTTCTTGGTACCTCTTTCCACTCAACTCTTTCCAACACATGGACAGCCACTAGTCTGAATTTGCCAATATAGATTAGTTTTTCTTACTCTAAGGATTCATATAAATGGAATTATACAGTAGGAGTCTATTACGTTTTTTCTTGTTCGTTCAGCATAATGTTTTTGAAATTCATTTATGTTTTTGAGTATGTCTAGTTTGTTCCTTTTTATTGCTGAAAAAGTATTCCCTTGTATGGGGTCATTAAAAATCACTTCAATATATGGTGTTTTGTGTCTGCCTTTTATCACTGATAAATCCTTTGCAGAAATGAAGAACTAAAAGACTTAGAAGTTGAAGCTTGGGGAAAGAACTTGGGATTCCAAAATGGCACAGATTAGCATGTGTTAGGATCTTGGTGAGAGCCAAAGTAGACTGTTTTGGGATCAACAGAGTGGTCTGTGAGGGCCTTAGAATTGGGGCATATGCTGAGTTGGAATGAAAGTACAAGATGATCCATATAAGCTAGGGATACAGGATAGTCACTATCAATTCTGGATGATGTGACCATGTTTCTCATAGAAGTTTTAAGACCTCCCTTTAGTAAATGCTGTTGTTGAGCTTCTCATTGTTTCCCCTGTATTTTGTTTGTATTTTGCTTTCTTGAGTTTTGTTCTATGGTTCTAGAACCAAACCAAACCTGTAGTACTGTTGAATGTATGACCATTTTTAAGAATATTTCTTTTTGATTATCTGGATTTTGATATGGGTTCTCATTAAACAAGATGTTCAACACTCCCAGTTGTTTCTCAGTGAACATAGTTCCTTACCTTTGTGAATGCTTCTAGTGTTTGCCTTTAGGAAGGTTCTCTGAGCCTGACATGTTCTAATTTAGATGTGTTCCTATCTTTAGGTCCAGTGACAAAAAGCCAGCAAAACTTAAAAAAAGTATTAAGTAATTTGCTTTCTGGGTGGAGAGACAATAGAGCAGATGTGATTAATGATGGAGGAAGAGAAAAAAAACAGTGAGCTAATTAGAGGAGAAGATGCTACTCAAAGTTGCTGGTTGAGCCATGTGTCTGGAATTGGAGTTCAAGGTAAATAGCTTCTTGACTAACTATAGCTAAAAAGTCTATGGCCTTATTAGGTATAAACAAATAAGTTTATTAACTATAAGTTTCAGTTTATGGAATCAAGCTCACATTAACACAAATGTCTTAAATTTCAGTTTTATAAATCAAGTTCTCACTCATAAGTGGAACTTGAGCAATTATAATACTATAAGAAAGGGATTGGCAGTAGTGGGAAACTGACAGGGGCGGGGGATGGGATTGGCAGTTGAGGGAAACTGCTAGGAGAGGGAGGGACATATCTCATCAACAAGGATGTCTGCATAATCAATGTTTGTATACGTAAGCCTGAATTGTACCCCATATATTTATAATTAAAAAAGGAGATAAGGGCTATAAGATTATTGTCTCCAATAATATGCCCTAGCAAAAAAATTATAACTTGTTCTGTACCCAGCCCCTTGAACTTGTTCCATTACATGCTACCTCAACAGTATGTGGTTCAAGATCAGTTTCTATTCATTTTATATGATTTTTAAGTGAAGAGGCATTCTAACTCTAATTCTATAAATTTTAATTGGTTAAAGCACAAGAGTTCTGCTTTGGAAGTTCAGAATCTAGTCTACCAGAGCTAGACAACTTCTCAGCCTATTATTCTAAGAGATAATTTATTAGATACATGAAAACTAATTCCAAATGACTATAGGAAATATTTTTTTCTGAGCTATAAAGAAAACATATATGACTGAAAATGGCTTTAGATGGTGTAAAATTTTTATGAATTTGATCACCAAGGAAAGGAATAATAGAAGCATGATTTCAAACTTCCTCCTCCATTTTTCCCACTTTCTTTTTTTTTTTTTTTTTTTTGAGTTGGAGTCTCACTCTGTCGCCCAGACTGCAACCTCGACCCGCTGGCTCCAGCGATCCTTCCGCCTCAGCCTTCTGAGTAGCCAGAATTACAGGCATGCGCTACCATGTCCGACTGATTTTTTGATTTATTGTAGAGACGAAGTCTCACCAAGTTGCCCAGGCGGGTCTCGAACCAGTGGCCTCAGGCAATCCACTCACCTCAGCCTCCCAAAGCACAGGATTATAGGCTGAGCGACCGAGCCCGGTCTTTTTCCACTTTCATTGCCCATTTCTGAGTATCTCAAGGCTGCCAAGTGTTTTAGTATGAATATAGAAAAATCAAAATGGACGGGCAGGAGTAGACAAAAATGACACTAATATAGTTATATAGGTAGGAGCTGCTCATTGAAGTTGGACTGGATAAAAAAATGTGGTACATATACACAATGGAATATTATGCAGCCATAAAGAAGGACAAACATATGGACTTTGCAGCAACTTGGATGGAATTAGAGTTGTTCATACTCAGTGATCTATCACAGAAACAAAGAAGAGTATCATATGTTCTCACTCATAAGCGAACCTTGAACAATTATCATAATACAATAAGAAAGGGATTGGCAGTAGTGAGAAACTGCCAGCAGAGGGAAGGGCACACCTCATCAACAAGGGTACCTGCATAATCAATGTTTGTATACCTACTCCTGAATTGTACCCCACATCTTTATAATAAAAGAAATAATTGACAGAAAATGCATCATTAATTTAGCAGTGACTTTATCCAATCATTATTTTTCTTCCAGGATAGACTATAATGCTCCTTTCAACCCTTAAATTTTATGGGCATATGCAGTATTCTGAAGAACAGTTGAGTAACTTGAAATCAAAGTTCTTGCAAGGCTACGAGAAGTGTAGCTCTTCTAACTCAATATCTTTTTGGTATTTGCAGTCACTAAATACGTCTTAAATTTATTAGGTGAGTCCTATAGGAATTTTCTTATTGCCTCTATATACCACTTAATAAAAGTTATTCTTTCCAAACCAATTTCAATATCATATATCAAAGTAAGATTTTTTTCATTCATGACTTGGTTAAGGTAAGGCTCTTTTAAGGCGGTATCTTAGAGTGATTACATATGTATCCTCGTTTTCTACTATTAGAGTACCATAGTCCTACATAATAAGGATATTTATTTGTATAATCTTTTAAATTCACAAAGCTTGATCTCATGCCTCCTCAATAAATAAATAAATACATTCACAAAGAAAAGCAAATTCACATAAACTTTCTAATTTAACCCTTAATATAGTTTTACATATTAATTTTCAATGTCATACATATAAATGAATCTCTAATTTTTTATAGATGTGATCATAATCAGTAGGTTTATGTTTCCCTTTTCCTTTTTGCTTGGCTGTCCCTTCTCCTCTTCTTTGTCAACAAGTAAACCATGTTACTCTTAGAATATATACTTTCATATTGTCTGATGTTCATATTTATATACACATATAGAAGAATTTTTCATTATTTTTAATGGATTATATTATACATTTTTGTTTGCATCTTTTATAAATCAAAATTACCTTTTAGAAAATTCTCCAGTCATCTGAAATAGTATTATGTTAGTTTTAATTGCTGCATAATATTCTATAAAGAAGATATATGGTAATTTAGTCAGCTCTCTCCCATAGAGGAAATTATCTAGTTTAATCTGGGTTTTGACACTATAAAAAAGCTGCAATAAACATGTTGTACATATGCTTTTATTACAATGGAATAAGATATAAGAAATGAGATTGCTGAATTGAGCAAATTAATATTTTACTTCAATAGCTATTTCCAGATTACTTTCCAAAAATGCTGTAAAACTTCACATTTTCTCCAGTAATGTATGGGTGTTATTTGACTTTAAATTTTGTCAGTCTGATGGGTTTAAAGTATTACCTAATTTTTACTTTAATTTGCATTTCCATGATTGCTAGTGAATCTTTTTGTCTATTAGCCTCTTTGGATTCGCTCTTCTATGAATGTATTATTCATTATGTTTGCCCATTTTTCTATTGAATTGTCTGTCCTTTTCCTTTCCATTTAAAAGAACTATGCACCTGAGACTACCACTACACAATATATCCATGAAATCAACATGCATGTGTACCCCCTGAATCTAAAATACAAATAAATAAATAAGCTCTTTATTTATGTATAGTAACCTTGTGTCTTTTATCAGCCTTATGCATTTTGGTTTATGATATTTTTGCTTATGATATATTTTACTATATACAAGTTTTGAATTTTAAATGATCAAATATGTCTATCTTTTGTTCTAAAGAGTCTAGCTTTCCTAGATTTTTCATATACACTCTAGTTTATAGCCCAGTATCCTGAATTTTGCAAATGGTTTGATTGTACTATTATTAATATTTTACAGAGCAATAATTCACATACTATAAAATTTGCTTTATACTGTTGGTGGGAATGTAGGCTAGTTCAACTTCTATGGAAAGCAGTGTGGAAGTTCCTCAAAGAACTAGAAATTTAGCTTCCATGTGATCCAACAATCCCTCTCCTGGGAATATACCCAGAGAAACATAAATTGCTCTATCAAAAAAACTACTGAACATGCATGTTTATTGCCACACTATTCACAACAGCAAACACATGGAGCCAACCCAGATGCCCATCAAAAGTGAACAGGATAAAGAAAATGTGGTACATATATATGATGGAATAATATGCAGCCATGAATAAGAACAAAATCATGACCTTCTCAGCAACTTGCAGTTGAAGACCATCATACTAAGAGAACTCTCACAGAAACAAAGAACTGAAAACTGCATATTCTCACTCATAAATAAGCGAGCCCTGAACCCTATTATACTAACACAAGGATGGGATCAGGACTGGGCGCTACTAGGGGAGGGAGGGAGGGAGGAAGTAGGGTAGGGGCATTGATAACACAATGCATACTTGGTCTACTGCCGAGGGGAGAGAGGGTTAGCTAGAAGCCCAAACTTCACTTGCATACAGCTTCATTATATAGCAAATCCACGCTTGTACTCACAACTCTAACATAAAATAAAAGCAGAAAAAACTAACTATATCCAGTGCAGAAGTTTTTTGTACATCCACATGTGCAACTATTACTAGCTACTTAAGTCCAGAAAATCTTTGTCACTTCAAAAAGAAATCCTCTGCCCATTATGGGTGATTCCTAACTCCCTTTACCTCAACTGGTGGCAATCATTAATCTACTATCTCTTTGGGTTTGCCTATTTTGGACATTTCATACAAATAGAATCATGTGTGTTGTTTTTTGTACCTGGCTGCTTTCACTCAGTGTTTTTTCAAGGTTCATCCATGTTGTATCATATATCAGTACTTAATTCCTTTTTGTGACTGAACAATATTTCATTGCATGGATATTGTTTATCCATTCATCAGTTTATAGATGTTTGTAATATTTCTACTTTTTGGCTATTGTGAACAATGGTGCTATGGATATTTGTTTAAAGGTTTTCTGTGAACATATGTTTTCAATTCTCTTGGATTTATACCTACAAGTGGAATTGTTGGGTCATAGGGTAATTCCATGTTTAACATTTTGAAGAACAGCAAAACTGTTTGCCAAAGCAACTGAACCATTGTATATTACTCCCCAGTCAGTAGTGTATGAGTTTTTCCATTTTTCCATATTCTTGTCAACACATGCTATTGTCTGTATTTTGGCAGACACAGCTAGTGGGTGTCAAGTGATATCTCATTGTGGAATTTGATTTGCATGCCCTCAATGACAAATGATGTCATTATATACAATGTATGTACATTATAGTATTATATATTATAGTATTTATTGACTATTTCTTTTATGTGTTTATTGACTATTTCTGTATCTTTTTTGTATAACTGTCTATTCAAATCCTTTGCCTACTTGAAATTCTGTTATTTGGGTTTTAATTATTGAAGTATAAGAACTCTTTAACATATTATGGACAGCAGAACCTTAACAGATATATGGTTCAAAAATACATTTTCCTAATTAAATTTTTCTACTTTCTTCATATTATCATTTGGCAATAAAACTTTTAATTTTCATGAACCTCAATGTATCTATTTTTTCTTCTTTTGTTGTATGCTTTAGGTGTCATATCTAAGAAATCATTGCCAAACACAAAGTCACAAAAATTTATACCTTATTTCCTTGCAAGAATGTTATCATTTTAGTACTTGCATTTAGGTCTTAAAACTATTTTAAACTAATTATTGTATATGGTACACAGTAAGAGTCTAACTTCATTCTTTTACATTCTTTTACATCCAGTTGTCCTAACATCATTTTATGTAGTAGTCTTGGCACACATGCCAAAATCAATTGATAGTAAATGTTAGGGTTTATTTTTGGGCTGTCAAACATATTCGATTCATTTATATGTCTATCCTTAGTACTACACAGTCTTAATTACTTTAGCTTTGTAATAAGTTTTGAAATAGGACATTGTGAGTCTTCCAGCTTTGCTTTTTAAAGATTGTTTTGGCTATTCTGGATCCTATGTGCATTTTAAGATCAACTTGTCAATTTCTGCACAGAAAAGTCTTTTAAAGGGATAAAATTGAATCTATAGATAAATTTGAGTTATTGCCATCTTATTACATGGATATCTTCATTTTGTTTGTGTCAACAATGCTTTGTAGCTTTCAGTGTATAAGTCTTGCACTTCTCTGGTTAAACTTATTCCTAAGTATTTTATTATTTTGGTGCTACTGCAAATGAAATCATTTACTTAACTTCATTTCAAGGCTGGGCTCTGTGGCTCAGCCTGTAATCCCAGCGCTGTGGGAGGCCGAGGTGAGTGGATTTCCTGAGCCCGCGGGTTCGAGACCCACCTGGGCAACTTGGCGAGCCCTCATCTCTACAATAAATTAAACAAATTCGCCGGGTGTGGTAGCGGGCACCTGTAGTTCCAGCTACTTGGAAGGCTGAGGCGGAAGGATCGCCAGAGCCCAGCAGGTTGAGGCTGTGGTGGTCGGGAGTGTGCCACTTCACTTCAGTCTGGGCGATGGAGTGACTCCGACTCAAAAAAAAATTAAATTAAAAAAAAATTCATTTCAGGTTATTCATTGTTAGTGTGTAGAAACACAATTGATGTTTTTTTTTTTTTTTTTTTTTTTTGAGTTGGAGTCTCACTCCGTCGCCCAGACTAGAATGCAGTGGCCACTCCGGCCACCGCAGCCTCGACCTGCTGGGCTCCGGCGACCCTTCCGCCTCAGCCTTCCGAGTAGCTGGAATTACAGGCGCGCGCTACCACGCCCGGCTGATTTTTTGATTTATTGTAGAGAGGAGGTCTCGCCAATTGCCCAGGCGGGTCACGAACCCGCGGGCTCAGGCAATCCACTCACCTCAGCCTCCCAAAGCGTGGGATTACAGGCTGAGCCACCGAACCCGGCTACCATTGATTTTTATATGTTAAGCTTGTATCCTACAACCTTGCTGGCTCTAATAGTATTTTTGTGGAGTCTTCAGAAATATCTGTGAACAAGAACATGTCATCTGCAAATAGAAATAATTTCATGTCTTTCTTTCCAAGCTGAATGTCTTTTACTTCTTTTATCTACTTGATTGCACTGAATGGAACCTTCAGTACAATTTTGAATAGAAGTGGCAAGAGGGAGCATCTTGTCTTAATCCTGATCTTAAAATAAACACTTTCAGTCTTTCACCATTAAGTATGATGTTAGCTGTGGGTTTTGTAGATGGCCTTTTATGGGGCTGAAGATGTTCCTTTCTATTTCTAGTTTATTGAATGTTTTTACCATAAAAGGATTGTGGCTTTTTTCATATTTGTTGAAAATGATCATGTGAATTTTTGTCTTTATTCTATTCATGTGGTATATTACATTAATTGCTTTTCACATATTGGACCAACAATGTACACTTGAGATAAATACCACTTGGTCATGGTATATCAGAATAATATTGGTTTCATAGAATTAGTTGGTTCTGTTTTCTTATTTTTTATTTTTTGAAAGAGTTTGTTTTAATTTTTATTTAAATCTGTTAGAATTCATAACTGAAGCCTTACTTTGTAGGGCATTAATTACTAATTATATCTGTTTTACTTGTTACTAATCTATCCAGATATTCTATTTCTTCTTTATGCAGTTTTGGTAATTTTTGCCTTTCTAGAATTCACTCATCTAGGTTATCTAATTTTTTGCTGTACAATTATTCATAGCATTTTCTTACAATTCTTTTACTTCTATAAGGTTGGTGGTAATGTCGCTTTTTTCATTTCTGATTTTGATAATGAGTCTCTTTTTTTGTGATCATCTTTTGTCTTCTCAAAGACTGTATTTTTGGTTTGTTTTCTCTGCTGTTTTTCTATTCTCTATTTCTTTTATTACTACTTTATTAATTTATTCTTTATGATTTATTTGGGTTTACTTTTAATTAGCCAATTATTTATTACAAATTATAATTGTGATGGGGTACATAGTGATGCAATGATATATGTATATAGTGTGTACAATGTGAACTGATTGAATCAAGCTAATTAACATATTCATCACCTTAAATATTTATCATTTATTCCTTGTGTCCATTGCAACTTTATTTCCTTTGACCAACATCTCCTCATTGCCCCCAGCCCTCAGCCTCTGATAATCAACTTTCTGTTTTCTGCTTCTATGAGTTTGATAGTTTTAGATTGCACATAGAGTCATAGAGAGTGAGATCATGTGGTATTTTTGTTGTGTGTGTGCCTGGCTTATTTAACCTAGCATAATGTCCTCCAGGTTTATCCAAATTGTCATAAATGACAGAATTCTCTTCCTTTTTAAGGCTGAATAATATTCCACTGTGTATATATACCACATTTTCATCCATCTTTTGATGACAGTTTGATTCCATATCTTGGCTATTATTAATAATGTTGCAATGAATATGGTAATAAAGATCTCTTTGATTTCAAGTTTTTAGGTTAAGTAACCCAAAAGTTGGACTGCTGGATCACATATCACTTATATTTTTAGGTTTTTGAGGAACTTCCATGTAGTTTTATATATTAATATGAATGTATTAATTCACATTCCCACCAAAATGTACAATGATTCTCTATTCTCCACATCCTTGTCAACACTTATTATCTTTCATCCTTTTTATACTATCCATCCTGATATGTGTAAGGTGATATGTCATTGTGGTTTTAATTTGCATTTCCTTAATAATTAGTGATGGTGAACTTTTTTGCATGTATCTGTTTACCGTTTGTATGTCTTCTTTTGAGAAATGCTACTCAGGTCCTTAATTCATTTTTTAATTGAGTTATGTGGTTGTTTTTACTATTGGGATTTTTTTAGTTCCTTACACATTTTTAGTATTAACCTCTTATTAGATGTATTACTTAAAAATATTTTCTCCCAATCTGTAGGATGTTTCTTCACTCTGCAAATTGTTTCCTTGGTTGTGCAGAAGCGTTTTAGTTTGATGTAATCCCATTTTTCTATTTTTATTTCTGTTGCCTGAGATTTGGGGGTCAAATCCATAAAAATCATTGCCCAACCTTATGTTTTGTAGTTTTTTTTTTTTTTTTTGAGTTGGAGTCTCACTTGGTCATCCAGACTGGAGTGCAGTGGCCACTCCCGGCCACCGCAGCCTTGCCTGCTGGGCTCCGGCGATCTTTCCCCCTCAGCCTTCCGAGTAGTCGGAATTACAGGCAAGTGCTACCATGCCCGGCTGATTTTTTGATTTATTGTAGAGATGAGGTCTCGCTGCCCAGGCGGGTCTCGAACCCGCGGGCTCAGGCAATCCACTCACCTCAGCCTCCTAAAGGCACGGGATTACAGGCTAAGCCACCGAGCCCGGCTATGTTTTGTAGTTTTACCCTATGTTTTTCCTAGTATTTTTATGATTTCAGATATTATATTTAAGTCTTTAATTCATTGCCTTAATTTTAGTTAACTCTTCCTGGTTTCCTAAGGTGAAATATTAGGTGATATTATTTTAATATTTATATTTATAATATTTATATTACTGTAATATTAGATTAGTGATCTCTTAAATTTTTTAAAAACTATAAGCATTTTATAGCTACAGATGTCCCTCTTAGTACTTTCTAAGCTCCATCTCATAAGTTTTAGTATGTTGTAATTTAATTTTCATTTCTCTCAAACTAGCTCCTAATTTTCGTTGTTTCTCCTATTGTGATAAGAATTTAAATTTACTGAGCTTTGTTTCATAACATAATATTTTATCTATCTTTGAGAATGTTCCATGTGTACTTAAGAAGAATGTGAATTTTGCTGTAATGTAGAATTTTTCATAGATGTCTGTTAATTCTAGTTGGTTTATAATGTTGTTTAAATATTCAAATATTCTTTTTTGTTATTGATCTTCTGTCTATTTGTTCTACCCATGATTAAAAGTAGAGCATTGAAGTTTACAACTATTACTGGTCAATTGTGTATTTCTTCCTACAATTCTGTATGCTTGGTGCTTTGTGGTTAGGTGAAAATATATTTATTATTGCTATGTTTCATTGTGGATTAATCCTGTTATCCTTTATCTGTAGTAACAATTTTTGTTTTAATATCTATTTGCAAAGAAACTTTCCCTCTCTTTTGGGTGGTACTCTTTCAATTGTGTATATATATTTTCATCCTTTAACTCTCAAAACATCCTTACTCTCAAACTATTTGTGTCTTTGAACATAATGTGTATCTTGTTGAGTAGAATAGTGGTAACCAGGGATGGGGGCGTGAGAGGAAATAGGGAGATGTAGGTCAAAGGATATAAAATTGTAGTGATATAGGATGACTAAGTCTAGAGATATAATGCACAACGTGAGGACTATAGTTAATAATATTGTATAGTATACTGAAAATTTGCTTAAAAATTAGATTTCAGGTGCTCTTACTATACAGACATACAAAAGATAACTATAGAAGGTGATGAATAGGTTAACTTGCTTTACTGGAGTAATCATTTCAATATGTATGTCAAAATATTATGTTTTACACCTGAAATACAGGTTGAATATCCCTTATTTGAATTGCTTAAGAACAAATGTGTTTTAAATTTTAGATTTTTAAAATTTAGAACATTTGCATAATACAGATTGAACATCCCAAATTTGAAAATTTGAAATCTGAAATGTCCAAATGAGCATTTTCTTTGAGTGTCATGTCATCACTCAAAAAATTTCAGGTTTTGGAGAATCTCAGATTTTGGATTTAAACATTTAGGATGCCCAACCTGTATATGCCAAAAAAAAAAAAAATAAAAAAAAAATATATATATATATATATATATATAAAGCATCACCTGCAAGACTGCAAGAGCATTTAGTTGGATCATGTTTTTTTCACTTTGCCAATTTCTACCTCTTATTTGTACTGTTTAATTCATGTATGCCTAATGTAATAATGGATAAAGCAAGATTTACATTTGTCATTTTGATATTTTTATATGTTTTATTTCTTTTTTTGCTCTTTTCTTTCATCAGTGTCCTTTTTTGTGTTAAGTAGATATTTTCTTATACATAATTTTAATTCCCTTATCATTTATTTTAGTATATTTTTGAGTTATTTACTGGGAATTATAATTAACATCTTAATTCATGACAAGCTTGATTGGATTCATGTCAACTTCATTTTAATTACATAAAACATTTTTAACACTATTTTTGTCAGATTTTAGAATAGACGTATTTCTAATCTTATAAAATGAATTGGGGACTCTTTCATTGTTTTTTATCATTTAGAACTATTTATATAATATAGAAATATTTCATCTTTAAGATCACCTGAAATTTGATTGTAATTCCTATGGTCCAGAATGAAGCTTTTATCAAAGGTAACATATTTGTTACTTTTCTCATCTTCCTTTCTGATAGTTGTTCAATTCAAATTTCTCACTTTTTCATGGATCAATCTTGGAAAAGCTTTCAATATTTTTGTCACAGAATTTGATCTTTTTTTTGGTATAATGCTTCTTTTCTAATTCCTACACTTCTCTATTTTGACTCTTTCTCTCTTCTTCTGAAACAGATTCATAAAAGTTCATACCCTCCACCACCCCCACTAAAAAACTTTCAATTTGTTTTTTTTTTAAATTTAGTTATTTTTAGGTTTTATCTATTCCTGTCTTATTAAACTTTGTTTTTTTAAAAAAAGCTTTTTGGAGATGAATTTATTTTCTTTCTTCTGTGATGAAGATATTTAAGGCTACATATTTTCCTTTGACTATAGTTTTCAATGTCTTATAGATTTTAGTATAAAGTGATTACCTTTCTATACCTTCTAAATATTTTATTATTTTCCTTTCATCTTCTCTTTGATTTAAGGGTTCTCTAGAAATCTTTCTTAATGTAGTTTCTAGGTGATTAAGATTTTTATGTTCATCTTTTCATCTCTCACAGTATTAAATTATGATGAAATACTACAGTAAATAAAATCCTTAGCTCTACATTGCATGAAGGTTTTCTTTGTAACCAAGTAGTTGATCAATTTTGTTAAAGGTCCACAAACATAGCAAAGAATGTATTTTCTCTATGTATGGTATGTAAGTTCATATGTATAGTTATTCAATTAAGTTTGTTGATTATTTCCTTTGTTCTTCTATCTTACTTTTTCCTTACCAGGGGTATCTTATTTGAAAAGGTATATATTTCCCACTGTAGTTTTATTTTATCAAGTTTTCCTTTTATTTTAGTAGTTACTGTTTTATGTCATTGTGTGCATATAAGTTTGTACTTTTTATCATTACTTAACATCCTTCTAATTCTATTTTGTATGTTAAATCTTACATTAATCTTGTCTGATATTATGATTGCCCATTTTGCTTTTTCATTTTAGCATTGCAACCACTACCACCATAACTTCTGTTTTGCTTAAGTTATGTATTACTTTTGTTCTAAACCTGTATTTCCCAATACAGAAACCACTAGCCACATATAACTATTTGAGTTTAGACAATTAATGTAAATACAATAAAAATTCAGTGACTCAGTTATTTTTAGTTACATATCAAGTACTCAATAACCACACATGGCTAGTGACTACTGTATTGGACAACACATATCTGGAAGAATTCTATAACCATAGAAAGTTCTATGAAGCAACACTGCTCTAGTCTAGGGATTGGCAAACTTTCTATAAAGGGCAAAATAGCAAATATTTTAGACTTCACAGACTTTGTTGTCTTTATTGCACCTACACAGCTCTGTTTTTCACATAAACCAGGGATAATACATAAATTAATGAGTATGGCTGTGTTTCAGTAAGATTTTATTTGTGAATTCTAACACTTTAATTTTATATGATATTTACATGTCATGAAAATTATCTTTTTTATTTTTTTAATAATTTAAAATTGTAAAAATATGTATAGCTCACAGGCCATACAGAAACAGGTGTCAGGTCAAACATGACTTGTGGTCTATAGTTTACCAGCCTCTGATCTAGTCTGTTATAGAGTTTTTCTTAAAATATGTCCCTTTGGTGTCAAGTCCTTATTAAACATTTTAAACCTATTCCCATTTTTTCTATACTAACGTACCAATTCATATTGTAATAGTGACCATCATCTTTTTCAATTCATTTACTCAATCTGATAGGTAGAAAATTGCTATTTTTATTCTAAAAATATTTTCTTTAATGCACTTGACTCTCCTTCAGTAACTTTACTTTAAAAAAAATTATTTTAAAGATGTGGGGTACAATTCAGGGTTAGGTATACAAATGTTCATTGTGCAGGTACCCTTGTTGAGGAGGTGTGCCCCTCCCTCCCCTTGCAGTTTCCCACTACTGCCTATCCACCCCCCGGCAGTTTCCCACTACTGCCAATCCCTTTCTTATATATTATGATAATTGTTCAAGGTCTGCTTATGAGTGAGAACATGTGATACTCAGTTCTTTGCTCCTGTGATAGATCACCAGTATTATAGACTCTAAGTCCATCCAAGTTGCTATGACGTTCATAAATTTGTCTTTCTGTATGGCTGCATAATATTTGATCGTGTATATGTACCACATTTTTTTAATCCAGTCCTCTTTTGATGGGCAGCATTGTTGGTTCCATGTTTTTGCTATTGTGAATAATGCAGTTTTCATCTGTTCCTTCTAGCAGTTTTTTGTTTGTTTCTAAGCATGCATTCAGATTATTCTGCCTTATTTTCCTTTTTGTAGCTGATAGGTACCATACCTAATGAAATGGGGTTACTTTCTATTGTCAATTCATTGGGATTCTGGTAGGTGGCATGTCCTATGTGTCATTAGCTCTATGGAGCAAAGTGCTATGTATCCTTGCAAGTTAGGAGTATGAAAGTAGGTATGGTTCTAGTCCCCTGCTTAGGCACTTGGAAGAATTCTCTATCCTCTCTTATTTTCTTCTTACTCTTGCTACCTCAGGAAGGAAGGACTTGGATCGCCTCAGTTTTTCCTTAGGTTTTTAGGAAGCAGGATGATTTGGCAGTCTCATACAAGTCCAATATCAATCCTCTCCACAAGGATTCCATAAGTCTGTGAAAGTCAAGATCTAACAATTTACAGTCTTCACCTAGAGGTTCCCTGATGATGATCTTCCTACATTTACACAGTGTACAGGAGAGGGAGAAAGGGCTACATAAATTTTCTCCCTAGGACATGAAAAAGTCCAGGGCCTTGCTTATACACAGCTATCCATGGGCATCAATACCCATTTGGTTCAGAAAAGCAAATTGCTTACAATTGGAAATTGAAGAAAAGACGTGATATTCAGTTCACTATGTTTTCAGAATCTCCCTCTCCCAAAATGTAATTAACCAGATCAGTTCATTTTCAGAACATATGTGTTTATTATATACACAGTCTCACACACTTTAAGTAAAATTTTTTTGTCTGTCTCGGGAACACAATTTGGAGTAATTAAACTAAAAGTAGCTGATAGAAATCAATTTGAGTTTGATAACTTCATTGAGGACGAATTCAGGTAGTTCTGCAAAATATATTACATTACTAAATTTATCCTAATCTGTGTTGCATAAATCATCTACTGATTATATTAATTCATTCTTTGAATATGGCATAATGTTAGTTCTGGACATAAGTTAATCCAACCTTGTTTTTTTTTTTTGAGAGATGATAAAACTGAAACTTGAAGAGTTTAAGTGATTATGATGGAGCCAAGAATAGAAACCCTAGTCTTTTGAGTTTTCCTGTATTGTCCTTTTACTACACCACTCTGAGAATGAAACTGGCCAAATCACTCTAACTGGCTGAGCAAGACTCAAAAATTATTAGAAATGTAAAGATTTGCCAATAGAGTGGTGGAGGGGAATCTTAATAGAATTGTCTAAGCTATTATCATTTTAGATTATAAAGAATATAGCTCTTTCTTCCAAGATGCATATCCCATGTCATGATTGTACATAATTATATATAAATCAACCAGTAAATCAACACATATACAGAAATCAATTTACGCATGTGAGAGACAGTGAGTGTATGAGCTGAACTGGTATAAAATATATGACATGGCTTTTATCTGTAGAGAGTTTATACTCTAATTGAGGTTCAATATTATAAAAGCAAAAAATATATATCCAGTTTAAGACTTCATACTATAAGTAATATATGAATATTCTAGATATTAAGAGAGCTTGAAAGAGAGAACAAGCTCCATGGGTTGAAAATATCAACAACCTCATGTAAGCAGAGGATTTGAAGTAATCCTTGAAGGAAGACTATGGTTCATAGTTAGGCTAACCCTATAAATTACTGTCCAAACCAGGACAAGTTTTAAAATACAATAAGGCATCATTAATAATTGTCTTAGGTAAACAGCAACAGATTATAAAGGCAAAGAAGAAGACTCAGAGCATTCCAACTTAGGGAAATGGTTTAAAGGACAGGGCAAACATAAAAATGATTTGGGTGTGTTCCGGATACATAAAAAATGGTCCATATAATGAACAAGTAAGAAAAAGGATTAGAAAGGGCCTTGGGTTCCACACTAAGGAGCTTGATTTTTTTACATGAAAATAAGAACCATTTAAGCAGTGGTGATTTTAAAAATATTTAGCAACCCATGTGTTAGCACATCATGAGTATTAACAATGAAAATACTAAGGCCACAATAGTACATACTAGCTTAATATAAACTATGCATTTAAGTATTTTGTGCAGGAGAGTGACATAAGAAACTGACATTATAGAAAAGTGAATGTGACAGTGATGTGCATAATCAATGATTAAGAGAGAAGAGTAGGGACTGGCAAGTGTTTTTAGTAAAAGCCCAGATAGTCAATATTTTAAGTTTATAGGACATATGATCTCTGTTGCAACTATTCAACTCTGCCATTGTAGTCTGAAAGCAGCATTACTCAGTATGTAAACAAATGGGTGTGGTTATGTGCCAATAAACGTAATTTACAGAAACAAACAGCAGGATGCATTTTGCCTGTGGGCCATAGTTCACTGACTCTTGAACTAGAAGTAGAGAGACTGATTAAATGCCAGTAGCTGTAGTTCAGGTCTTTAGCATGGGTTAGGTTTATAGGCGGAATAAGAAGGAAAATATATATAAAATCTCAAAAATATTAAATAGTTATAGTTGTCTGGAGAATTTGGGCAGTAGTCTATTTTTTAGTAGTTTGAAAGGACCAAGTAATTGAAGACAAAGTGTTTTTGAAGTGTGTTATCCAAATCCCCCCCTTGCTTTCTGTCTGTGAATACAGACGTGGCCTTCAGAAAGTATGAGCCTATACATATACCAAAGGAACTGGCATGATTAAAGGCAAACAATAGAGTCAGTCTTTTAAACAGATGCCATATAATCAGGTTAGCTGAAATTTTCACCAGAGTAGATTATGTCTCCAATGAGGATCATGAAGACACAACCACAGACTGAATGAATCAATATATTCAAGGGAATTATCAAGTACCAAAAAAATAAGCCAAAGGTGGATAAAATATCTGAGAAGCTAGGGCATTTAAAAAATAAAGACCTAAGGGAGTAGTAATGCTATCAGCTTAAGGGGGAAACAAACAAACAATCAAATAAAACCACTTTCAGGTCATTAGGACAAATAAAAATTCTCATGAAACTTATAATGTCTTAAGCCTACAAAGCACTTTTCCTCTTTCAAGGAGAAAATAAAAGTATTTTAAATAGGAATAATTGAGCATTATGTGACATGAAATTAAAGAAAACACTGATTTATGAAATACTTGATGTGGGAAAATAGGAATATTTAGAGGACACAAAGAGATAATGTCATCGGGACCTGATTGTGTGCAAAAATTGTGAAGTAAGTTAAGTGTGCTAAGTAAGTTAAGTGTGCTAACAAAGTTGGGGATAAGAAGGAGGGGTGACAGGGGATACTGTCAATAAAAGAGTTTTATTAATTATCCCTATCCAACCAGGATCCACTGTACATCTGAAACTATCCACTGAGGAGTTAGAGCATCAAATCTCCATCCAGTTATTTAGTCAGTGACCAAGGAATAGATTGAGGAAATGCCAATGAGATTGTACCAATATGGCATCAGAACCACTGATCAGTTTGTCCAGGTCCCTCAAATATCTGGTTATTTTGTGAGTGTGACTGGGGGATCAAGTTGTCTTTTGTTTTGTGCTAAAGTTCACCAGGTTGGTTTCACTAAATTGGCTGACCAAACCATCAGTTTGGTAATTGGGTAATTTGGGGCTTTTATAGACACAACCTGCATTACTTGCTATTCTGACTTCATTGCTTAGGAAAGAAGATGACTGAAAGAAATTATGAACATCAAAAAATAGCTCCCTTATCCCAGTTCCTTATAAGATTCCAAATATATTTTCACCAACAGGGACAAAATGGATAAGAATGACTCACTGTTAGTTCACAGGCAGCAAATCTAGAGGGTCAGATGAGTAATCTTAAAACTGAAAGGGGGGGCAATAAAAGAGTACAAGGAAGGAAGACAGTAAACTTTTGATGCAATTCTTGGCACAATCTCTGTGTAAGTAATGTTTCTTTTTCTGTACCCTCCCTACTCCCTCCTGGCCTTGTTAGGTGACAGGCTGATCCATTATACTACATGGTTCTAGTGACTAATAATAACTTTAATGTATTCCTTCTCCAGAGGGTATTTGCATTTAAAAGGGGACTCTGGGGGCCTAATATAAAAGAGCACATATCTAAGGGGAGAATTTCTACCACTGTACCTAGTCTATAGGAAATTTAGGGGCACAAGAGAGGTAAATCTACTGAGTGTTCTTCAAATCACTTCATGTTGGCAGATACCTACTCTGCTTGAGTATAAATGCAGCATAGAATAATAGAGTTATAGTATCTACCATACTAAAATCAACTTTTAATGAAGGGCTAAAATATCATCTAACTTAGCAATTCTCAACTCTGGATATTAGAATCACTTTGGTGCCTTTAAACAATAAGATGCCTGGGACCCACCTCCACAGATTCTGATTTTATTTGCCTAGGGTGGGTCATAGGCATTGGTATTTTTAAGGAATCCCCCAGGAGATCTTAATATGCAAAGATATTTGAGAAGTGTCAACCTAACCCTAAGCTTTTAGGGTTGGAAGATAATTTACAAGTCATAAAGACCAATTCCATTCCTATTCTATAACTGTCTTGCCAACTGATTGTCCACTTTATGCTTGAACATCTCTAGGGAAAAGTTTCCTTCAGAAAGCTCTCCATTTCCAAACATGATCATCCTCATCAGCTACAGCTAAGAAACTTCTGGACAGCAAGAGAAACTATAGGAATGCATCTATTTTCTAAGGCTATGCCAATCTTCAGTAACCAGGACTCAGGCAATTTAGAACTAATTCCACAAATATCTTCTGGCATGATAGAAAAAGAGAAATAGAGGTAGAGGTAGAGGGTGGGAGGGGGAGAGAGAGAGACGGAGGGGGGGAAGAGAGAGAGAGAGAGAGAGAGAGAGAGAGAGAGAGAGAGAGAGAGAGACTTTTAGCATCAGGGGTTTCAGTTAAAAAAAAGGTACTTTCATGTCTATTTTCACCCTGCAGCTCAAACAGATATTTGTTCATCAGACCTAACAAAAATGTCATACATCTTAGCCAGGAATAAAAAGATTATAAATAGGTAGTGGCTTAGAACACATGACTCTTTAGATGAGCCATCTTTTAAAATGATTTGTTCCTGTTTCTTCTCCCTTCTCTTGAATGGTAGCAGTTGGTGCCTAGCTCATGAGACTCTTACCCTGTTTCTGTCTTATTATTTCTCAGTTTTAGAGATCTTGATAGAGAATTAAAATTGTTTACTCTTCTATAGTGATATCTTCTATACTATGTTCACACCAGCACCACGGAGTATTCATAAGAATTTCTTCAAATAAAAGCTTCCATAGTGAAGTTGTTGTGAAAAATGCCAGTTTAAACAAAGTTAAAACACTGATTTCTTCATTGCAGGACTTTTTAGAGAGATTAATATGCTAATATGCTTTGTGAATGTCCAAGAGGAAATTAAAGTACTTCTCAACTTTAACTATAAGAATCTTTTAAAATGAAGCAGCATCCCACGACTAATGTATTGGAGAACATTATTGAGGATAGACAATCTGGTTGCCACTATATTTTCAGTTGAGAATTATTAGTTTGGAAAACATAGTCAGGGATGGTAGAAAACTTTGGTGTTGAGAAGTGCCTTGTCCTTTTTCTTGGGTTTTCTATCCAAACCTTTGCTATTCTTAATTTTTTTCCTCTACCAGGGAGCTTTCTTCAGCCCCCTAACCAATACTGATCTCTAGAATCTCTTCTTGGAATTCCTATGTGCCTAACTATGGTGCTCTGGATAAGGAAGTCTTTTTCTCTCTAACTAATTCATTTTTTTTTTTTTAGCAAAGGAATAAGCTCTTTTAGGGAATAGTGACATATTCTTCTTTTGTGTATTCCACAGTAACTAGCCCAGTGCTGGACTTAACAGTTTTTTAATTTATTAAGCAAATATTTGCTGAACATCTACCATATGCCAGGCTTGAAAGTTAGCTTTTTTTTATATAGCAAAACCACATGTCATTGTAACCAAAGTTCTCAATTAATCTATATTCCATCACTCTGCCAAACTTACCTCCACTTACCCTGACGCTCATCTCTTTTACCAATAATTTATATGAATTGAACAATATAAATTACTGTGAATTTTGACACACAAAAGGGGAAATTTCCATTTGTATATGTTTTCTGAAAAATTGACCACGCAAGGGGTGGTCTGCACTTAGGACACCCCCAGTCCAGCCTCCTACACTTCTCTTATAGCCATTGCTGGCTTTGTACTTCGCTGATCAGCAAATAAATCTTCTTTGGTGGTCACTGTTAAAACTTTAAGGACACCCTGGACTGCAATTACTTGAGTGCAATCGGTGGATTCTACAGAGTTCTTGCTATACTCTTATTTGCCCTAAAACTGCTAATATCCAAACAGCCCCTTTCCTGGGACTGGTTATCAAACTATTATGTTGATCTGCTTCCTGACCCAGATCCTCCGTTCCTGTGCTCAGTCCTATTGTGTACCTCAACTATTTGTTTATTTCTTCCTTGAATCCCCAACCCAGACCTATTTTTTTTTTACTTTTAATTTTTTTTTTATTTTAAAGATGTGGAGTACAATTCAGGGTTAGGTATACAAATGTTCATTGTGCAGGTACCCTTGTTGATGAGGTGTGTCACCCCCTCCCCTGGCAATTTCCCTCAACTGTCAATCCCATCCCTCCCCTGGCAGTTTCCCATTACTGTCAATCCCTTTCTTATACTATTATGATAATTATTCAAGGTCCGCTTATGTGTGAGGACATCCGGTACTCTGTTTTTGTTTCTGTGATGATCACTGTATATGATAGACTCTCAATCCATCCAAGTTGCTGCAACGTTCATAATTTTGTCCTTTATGACTGCATAATATTCCACTGTGTGTATGTATGACATTTTTTTTTATCCAGTTCAGCTTCGATGGGCAACATGGTTAATTCCATATTTTTGCTATTGTGAACAGAGCTGCAGCAAACATGCGTGTGCAGGTATCTTTTTGGTAGAGTGACTTGAGTTCCTCCAGGTATATTCCTAATACAGGGATTTCTGGGTCATATGGAAGGTAAATTTCTAGTTCTTTCAGAAATCAGCGCACTGTCTTCCAAAGAGATTGCACTAGTCTGCATTCCCACCAGCAGTGTGGAAGCATTCCTTTTTCTCCTCATCTTCACCAGCATCTGTTGCTATTTGTTTTATTAATGATAGCCATTCTTATGGGTGTTAGGTGGTATCTCAATGTGGTTTTGATTTGCATTTCTCTGATGATTAGTGAGGCAGAGCACTTTTTCATGTGTCTGTTGGCTGCCCATATATCTTCATTTGAGAAGTCAGACCTATGTTTTTTACACTCAGTCTCTTTGCTGCCCTCCTAATTCCATTTAGTTTTCTGGGCATTGATTCCTGGCGTGTATCTCGGCCTCTTCTTGACCGCCAACTAATCTGGACCTCTCTGAGTATTGCTGTAGACCCATATAATGAAACTGGGACCTTTGTGTGTGCTCTTTGTTTTCTTCTGACCACCCTCTCCCAAGTGCTGTTCCCAGCATCATCCTTATTACTTACTTTGGTGTGTGAACTAGGTCCCCAGAGTGCCTCTAATCAGATTATTAGCCACAGAACTGCCAAGGCAACTTGGCCCCTGGTCTTGCTTTTCTTTTTTGTCTTAGTTTTCAAGAATCATCGACCCAGGCATGATAGTTATTAGACATTTTTTTCTCTCAAAGCAAGGTAGGAATTTAATTTAGCCACTTCATAAAGCTTTAATCATATTTTGTATAAGGATACTTAATGAAATAGAAGATATGTTTATTTTATATTATTAGGATAAAAGTCAAGATGCAAATGTTTGTGTATGACATGTTTTCGTTTTAAAAATCTCTCTCTCTCTCTTGTTCACACACACGTACACACACACACACATGCATAGAAAAAAAGACTAAACAACTATATATAAAAATGATGACAGAGGTTTTGTTTGAATAATGGGGTAATAAATTTTTTCTTTTTTTTCTCAAATAATTTTAATGAGCATGTTGTATTTTTGTAATTGAAGAAATATATTGTTTTTAAACAAAATTTTCTGACAAAAGAGTTATAACTGTGGTCATCATCTTAATTTTTGGTCAGTATGGCCAAAAGCATACTCCCCCTATCTATAATCTCACAGAGCATTCCTTCTGTGACCAAGCATGCATCACACTACCAGTATCTTCCACTTCTTTCAGAAGTACACTTCTACCTGGGAGATATTGGCAAGGAGCCAATGATGAAGGAAGGACATACAGGAAAGAAAGAAAATTTTTAGAAATAAATTCAAGTGCTTTTCTTCCTGAAGACAGAGAGGTCACACCATTGTGACACCCTCTTTTTTAATGGAAAGGGACATAACACAAAAGTGCTTGAAATTGGAGTCACAAAAAATGGTTGTGGTTCAGGGGGTAAAAATATCATTTTTTAAAGTATGAAATACAGATTGGCATCTTCTCTGACACAGTAGAAACCATTTAGCCACCACAATCAAAGAATGGGCTTACTGAACATTCTGGATGTGTGCAAAGAACTAAGGTATATCATGAAGAGACCATGCAGTGAGAAACTATGTCTCTCAAATTCTAGTCAAATGGGCACAAAGCATAAATTTATGTAAGGGTCATATATAGAAGTAACCAGGAAGGGATTATGGATGTCAAAGTACTTTGGTAGCACAAGAAACTATATAAGCACCAGGGAGTTTCTACTGGGAGAGCTTTCAGCACAGTGGTTCTCACAAACTTCAGTGGGCATCTGAACCTCTGAGGGGGTGAAAAACATTCAAGTTCTCAGACTTCCATCTCAGAAATTGTTCTTCAGAAGGTTTGAGGTGAAACCCAGCAACTTGAGTTTGAGTAATTGTAATGTGTGTGGTCTGTGGACAACACGCTAAGAAACAGTGGTATAGTGATTAAGAGTCTGGGAGCTAGAGACCGATAAAACCTGTCTGAGAAAAGTGAACAGTTTGGGTTTGTTTTACCTTCCAACATGAGCATGGGCTTCCTGCCCCTGCCGTGGGCCAGCAGCTCCCTCCCTAGCATTCCTCTGTGCCTCTGGGGAAAAGTGATTGGTCATGACACCTCTGGGCACAGTATGCCCAGCCTCCACCCACCCGCGCTTGTCTGGAGTTTCTCAGAGGAAGCCATATTGATGTTACATTCACAAAAGCTGCCACTGTGTGGCAAATTTGGCCCTTGGTTATTTTCTTGCTTCTAAAAATTGAATTATGAATTTTTAATTATTATAAAATAAATTAAAACAAGTGTGTGTAACCACTGTAAAAGGAGGAAAAAACCTGTTTGAATTCTGGCTCTGCAATTCACTAACTATGTGACTATTGAAAACTGACTTAAATACTGAGACTGTTTCTTCGTCTCCAAATAGTGATTACAAGAACCACCACGTAAGGTGGAGGTGAGGAGTAAGATAATTCATAAAAAGCTTCAAGTACAAAGAGGCAATCAAAAATTTGTTTTTCCTACAAACACAATCACTATCATCATGAAGGCAGATACTAATTGTTAAAAGGGTGGTAAATATATGTTCCAGGCTGGGCAACATAGTGAGACCGCCTTTCTACAAAAATGTTTTTAAAAAATTAACTGGGTATTGTGGCATGTGCCTGTAGTCCCAGCTACCTGTGCCACTGCATTCCAACCTGGGCGACAGTGACACCCCAATGCAATACACACACACACACACACACACACACACACACACATACACACACACACGGTGCCAAAAATGTATACACATTTTAAGAAAGGAAAAAATTGTATTAAAATTGTAATAATATATACTGATAGCAAAAGATAAATACAAGTCACGTTTGACTTCTGCAGTTACAAGAGGTGCTCAAAGTGGTTACCATCAGTATTCAGACACTTCTTATTGCAGCGAACTACAAGTAATACATAGATAACATCTCTAATAGTGTGTGTGTGTGTGTGTGTATGTGTGTGTGTGTGTGTGTGTGTGTGTGTTTGTGTGTGTGTATGATTTTGGAGAGGGAAGAGGTCACTTCTTCTTCCAGAATGGTCAAGGCACTCTTACCCAGGAAGATGCAACTAGAACTGAGTTTTGAAAGGATAAGAAAGGTTTGGCTAAGGGGGATAAGAGAAGATGCACAAAGAGAGAGTAGAAGTCGAACTTGACCTATTCCTCAGTTGTTCCAAGGTGGAGACCTGAAAAAAAGCAAACCATATAGTCAGTCCAGATGCACCTAGATACAGTTGAGGAAATACCTTTAGCAAATCTGTAGCTGAGGTGAGATGGGCAACAGGAACTCTGAGACCTTCTATCTCTTTGATGAGAAATTGCCTCCAGGACCAGTTGAACTCTTTAGATAGAACTGAATGTCAAATCTGTTTTATATAATCAAGTGACTTATTAGCCATCAAATAAAAAACCACAGAATCTGACCTCCATTGAATTATCTCTAACCTGATTCAGGGGACAGGAGTGGGGGGGCACAAGGCTGGGTCTGTCTACTAGCTTTGCTGCTAACCAGCTGTGGAACTTTTAGACAGCTTCTTAACCAAACTTCAAACTACTTTTTCAAGTGCATACTATTGCTATAATATTTTTCTTGACTTCATAAATTTGAGTTTGTAAGTTTGGCATCTAAAGAGATACTTTTCTTCCCTAATTATTTTATTACTTTCCTATAATTAGTATAATTGTGGTATCACGTCTCTTGGCTCATATGGTCATGTGAACTAAATTTTCTTTTATTTTCTTTTTCTTTCCTTTTTTCTATTTTTTTTTTTTTTTTTTTTTTTAGGTAGAGATGGGGTCTTGCTATGTTGCCCAGGCTGGTCCCAAACTTCTAGTCTCAAGTGATCTTCCCATTTTGGCCTCCCAAAATGCTGGGATTACAAGCATGAGCCACTGCACCCAGCCTCTTATGAACTAAATTCTAAGTCACGATATTTTATGTGATTTATAGATAGGAACCAGAAAGTGTTTTCAGACCTTTACTTTTCAAGAAAATATAATTTTCCTGCACTCTAAGTTTAATCTTACCCTTAGACTATAAATAATCAACTCCTAGGGATACTTTGGGTTGTGTCTCACTAGATGATATTAACCAGTTTTTTTTTTTTTTTTAATTCTGGCCTTATATTTTGATTAAAACACTCCATTTCTAGCCAGGCTTGGTGGCTCAGCCTGTAACTCCGCGCCTTTGGGAGGTTGAGGTGAGTGGATTGTCTGAGCCTGCGGGTTCGAGACCCGCCTGGGCAGTGAGAACTCATCTCTACAATAAATCAAAAAATCAGCCGGGTGTGGTAACACATGCCTGTAATTCCGGCTACTCGGAAGGCTGAGGCGGAAGGATCGCCGGAGCCCAGCAGGTCGAGGCTGCGTTGTCCGGGAGCGGCCACTGCACTCCAGTCTGGGCGACAGAGTGAGACTCCAACTCAAAAACAAACAAAAAAACACTCCATTTCGGATTAGACATGGCCTTGCAATCAGTTCAAGTGCTAGGATTTTGATAGGTTAGCTCCCCATGGATTCCTCTAGCAGTTAGTACTTCTCTTCCTCTCTCCTTGATGAGTGATATGCTCACTCTACTTTGTCAAAAATCAATGAAAGGAATAACCTTAATTTGTGTTTTTCTTTTCAATCATTTGTCATCCCTGCTATTCCTGTCTCCTTTTCTTCTTATTCCGCAAAATAAAAAACAAAAATCAACAAACATAAACAAGAAGACAACCACACACACACACACACACAAATACAGAGAAAGAACAAGCCACACAACTGTATCTGTTTGGTGGTAGCATAAACTTACCACAAATGGATTGTTGCCACCAGAAAGTGGTACTTTTCTACTTTTCAGATAGATCCAGCATTTGAATATACTATGTTTCTAGAGATTGTCTTAAAGTAGGTCCTATATGGCAGAATCCTATCTGCGCATGTGCCAAATGCTGACTATATGCACTGTTGCATTTTCTCTGATTATGAGCAGAAATCAAGGAACAACTCATTAAAGGCAATTAGAAGTAAGATGAAATCAATGTCCTGAATAAATAATGTGGTGGAGAGTAAGGATGATACAAAGAGGAGAGAATTCTTTCTGTTATTTTTCAATACTGCTACTTCTACTTGTAGCTAATACATATAACACTTACTGCTGCCAGACACTTTTATGAGAACTTTAAGTATATTTACTTCTCTAATCTTCTCAAAAATTCTACTGGTACTAGTTCCTTTTTAGAAATGAATAAACTGAGGCAAAGGGCAGTTGAGTGATTTGCTCAGGATAACACAGCTAGTAGGTAGTAACATCGAGATTTTAACACAGGAAATCTGGCTCCAGAGTCTATGCTCTTAAATACACCATTTTAAAAAATGAATTACATTCAGTTTCAACATTTATATACAATGAACTGTAAAGGATGTATAATGGGGTCTCTAATATCAACTTGTAGTTTGCCCTCCTTAGAAAAGGAGTGTAACTCCATCTGTTCTGTGTGCCTAACATTATTCTTGCCTTTTTCTGACTCCAAGGGAATGCTCCATTATGCTTCAGAGTGCCTTATCAAGTATCCTAACCTGTTAAAGATAGAACTTGCAGCCTTTAGAGGAAAAAAAAAAGCATCACCCCACTGCTTTTTTTTTTTTTAAAGCAAGGAAACTGGTTGTCTAATCAAGGAGAGGTTTTGGTGTGTTATGAGGTGGGATGTCCAGAAAAAGGAAGGCAAATGATTTTTAAAAATTCATCAGTAAAAGGAATTCAGCAAAGAATAGAAGAGAGTTAAAGCTAAAGTCAGTTCCATAGCTCTGATTATTACCTTTACAGCACACTTTAGGCAAGAAATGTTCCATGCCTCTCACAACCAACAGTTTTATCTTCTGAACAGGACAGGAGGTATTCATAGTTTTGCTACCAGAAGTCTAAAGATGCTGAAACATTGGCATTGCAGGGGAATAACTTGAGAAAGCATTGGCCTGTAGCCTCTTAAAGGAACACAGTTGCATGGGGAAGGAAGTGCAGCATTATGGTATGGGACATGGAATGGAGCCAGGCTGCTTGGGTTTGAATCCAGTCTGTACCAAATACTGGCTGCATGGCAGTGGACCATTAGCCTATCCCCTCTTTGCCTTAGGTTTCTCAGCAGTAAAATAGTATGACAATATAATAGTACCTAACCTACATCAGTGGATTGTTATGAATATTAAATTGATTAATATTTATAAAGTTTTTATGTGCTTGTCACAGGTGCCACGTGAGTGTTTATTAAAATAGAAATAATGCCCCATAAAGTTATTTTCCATAGCTGTGGATTACCTATTTTTTGCTCAGTACTTAAAGATTTGTTTTTATTCATTGATATAAATGAAAATTGTTGTGTCTCTCCAATATTGCAAAATAAACTTTAAAGAGGGAAACCTCACCTTTCTTTGCATTTTCTGCTTCCAGTGATAATGGATGACTTTAATACAATAGCATTTTACTCTGGTAAATATTTTAGCTGAAAAACCACCTTTTTAAAACTTTCAGTTACAAGTATAACCTTGTGTCAGAGCTAAAGTAAGATAATAGGTGTGAAAGTCATTTAAAAAGTTAAGAGGGCCTGAGATTCTGGTGTTAAACCCTCTTTTGAGGTTCAACCTTTGTGATGTCCAGTTATCAAGAGCCCTGATTTACAAATGTGAACCCCTAAAACAACAACAACTACTACTATAAATAACACTTTCTGAGTTCTTACGAAGAGCTAGGGACTGTGCTAATGCTTCATATACATTATTTTATGTAAATGTTGGTTGGGTGCTGCTGCTTCTGCTATTGAGTCTCTGAGAAATGCTTTTGTTTCTTTGCTTCAGTTGGGAGGAAACAAGCAAGGATTCACGAAAGAAATAAAGTAGGATTTTATTTTCCTGACAATGCAAAGGAAAGCTGTTCACTTCCCCCTTCTCTAATTCTAAGTTGTTTTTAACAAAGCTTTGAATTATTATTAATTCCTTATGTAACCTTGGCAGAGTAGGCATTTTTAATAACAACAACCTTATTTTAATGATCTACAAAATAGCATCTTCCTCAAAGAAATGGGAGGGAGGCTGTGAGATGCAAGAGAACAAAAGGAAAGGAGAGAGAAAGGAGTAGTAAGAGGGAAGGGAAGATAACACTACCCAAATAATTAGAATCTCAGGCTAGAAAATAATATCATCAATATTTAGGACATTTATATTTTATCATTTGAGTTAGGAAAGGAAACAGAGACAAATTTTTTCAATTGAATATTTGAGTACTCTCTAGAATTAAAGAGAAAGACTAGAATCTTTCCCTCATGCCAACAAAAGTCACCACTTTTGAGCCCTTGCTACTTCTCCTAGATTTGAGCTGCTGGGAATCCTATATACATAAACCTCATTATTTCCAAACAGTTCCTCACTGGTTCCATGGGCCACTTCAGAAAAAAGGTAAAGAGAGATAGTGGCAAGATGTGGCCAGAACTCCATGATGCTTAGTTTTTACTGCATTGGAGTGGGATCATCTGAGGATTAAATTGGTACTTGACTGGCAGGCTGGAAGGTAACTTTGAGTTAGTTGGCGAACCTGAACTCTACCGAAGCTGCCTGCCTGCTTTGGCAATGTGGTCCCCTCCTTCCATGAATCTCTGAGTCTTTTTTTCCCTCCTGATGAGCATTTTGATCTGCTTATTCTGTACAGCTGGAGATCAGACCAGGAACAGAATAAGGCCACATTTTAGGGCACTCATTTTCAGACTTTTTAAATTTACTTCATTTAGGACAATGAGAATCATCTGTTCTCCCTTAAATCTTGGGTATAATCCCCTAAGCCATTTAGAACTAGCTGGGAAGATGCCCATCAAATGAAGACTGGGTCTCAATCTTGATGTTACCATAGTAGCCTTTTGAATACATACAGAGTTCATTTATTGATATACAGAGTGCTCCTTGATGTGTACAAAGAGAGTAATTGAGATGATAATTGTTAAATATTGTTATAAATACTTGTGGGGGAAATCTCTCCTAGCTCCTGCACAAGTAAGCCAGTCCACAGGTTTCAGGCTCCAAATTAAGAATCAAGAAATTGAGGCATAGCACGCCATCTCCTTTGTATTCAAAATTCATGCTACGAACCAACCCATAGTCTTCTGCTTTTAGTTGTGTTTCCTCTAGTCCAGATTGATTTGTAATACATCTTCCTCATTTTTTAGCTTTGTGCTGGGATCCTTAGGTGAATGGCCAATTAGTTGCAAAGAAAAGAATTCCACTTAGGCTAGTTCAAGTCACAAAAAGGAGTTTTGTTAGAAAGATAAAATGGGGAGGGAAGACTCTGAAAGTAGTGAAATGAAGAAAATACCACAGTGTGTATAGAAAACAATCAAGAAACCATGTCTTTCATTTGTTTTGCTTTATGTGTGCATGCTATATGGTCTCTTCTTTGTATACGCATGTTCTGTTCTACTGTTTTCTTTATTTACTCATGGTTCTCTGCTTTTCCATAACTTTGTCTTGTAAGTGACTTAGTCTTGCCATGCACCAACTCTGGGCCAACTCTAGATGATTTTGTAGCTAATTCATCCAGTCTCTGTATACAAACAATTATCTCAACCTATTTTATAGATTGATAACTCCTGGGTCATGTGTTCATTCCAGTCTAAAACATGACCATTATCCTTGTATCAGAAATTAATATTATGTGAACAATTTCAAAGATGGGGACTTTGGCTAGGTGGCAATTCATGTCTGCTGTATGTCCCATCTGTGAATGTGAGAACTAAAAGTCTGCTGTACTCAGGGCTCCTTTGGTGATAGAAATCATAGTTCAAACTAATTTAATGAAAGATGGGGCATGTATCAGATCATGTATCTATAAGTTTCAGCAGTATGGCTAGCTGGAGCAATTCAAACTATATCTTTAGACATCTCTATCATCTCTCAGCTCTGCTTTTATTTTTGCTGAGAGCTCTTTTCAACATAGATCTTGAGTATCTCTAATCTTACATTCTACTAGTTTAACAACTTCAGCAACAACAAGCTCCTAATCTCTAATTATTCCAAGTGTTCCAGGATTTTCTTTGATTCAACTGGTTTTGATCATCTGTTCACTCCTAACCCAATTACTGTGGTCAGGAAGATATTTTACTTTTATTGACCAATTCTGGGTTAATTGTTTATTTCTGGGCGATTAAGCCAAAAGAAAGAGATAGCCATTTTAACCAGAAAAATGATACTGGGCAAACAAAAATAATCAATTCACACCTCACTGAGATACATAAGATTAAAATAAGAAAGGATTGAAAACATGCCCTTAACCTTATCTGCACTGTACTCAAGACAATAGCCACTTAGCTTCTAGGGCAGCATGTAGGTTAAAATATCCAGCATGCTGCATTGACAAAAAGTTTTCTAGTAACTTACCTATATATACAAGGAGCTTATAAAATGGTTGTAAAAACAACACTGATACAATTAGAGTAAGGTGTTTGGTTACTCCATGGCTAATCACCCTCCTTCTAAACCTAAGTTTACCCATGTGTAAATTAAAGTGGTTTTTACTAGACAGGCTTGCTAAGGACCTTTCAAACACTGACATATGACCTAACTCCAGGTGCTCAGAATGTAACCACCAGGAAGATCTAAGACAAGCATTTAAACATGAATTGATCCTTATGTCCTGGGGCCCAAAGTAATATAATGGAATTAAATCTTCATTTGTAAAATCAATACCATTATATGCCTTGAGTATGGGTATTGCACTTCAAATTTTTCTTTGTAGTTATAGGAAAATGGGTTTCTACTGAGTCATCCAAAATCACGTTCAAGTATCTGTGAAAGAACCTGGTCACACATAATCGGCAGATATAACATGGTCAAAATCAACTGGCTAATTTTGTGGAAGAAAACCAAAATGGAACTATTTTATCCATTATAACTCTGTTTTAAGTGATTGAAAACCTAACCCAAATTAATTTATATAATAGAGGGAATATGAAGGTGGAGCTCATAACTTAAAATTTCAAAGGTAAACAAAGCTTGATGCAACAACCCAAGCAATGCCATGCAACCCAGTCTCTCTACATCTTTCCATTCTTACTTCTGTAGTATAGACTTTATTTTCATATTCTACATGGTGAATACTTGGCAGCTCTAACCTCCCCCACCTCATGGCAACAAAATGGCAGCTGCAATTCCAGATCTCTCACTCTCACTATACAATATAAGGGAAGACATAGAATTATTTTCCAGTAGTTTCTGCAGTAGTCCTGTTCACTTTCCATCATTGGCATGAATTAGGAAAAGCGGTCATCCTTAAAGTAATCACTTTGGCAAGGGGAATAAAATTTGCTGATTCGTTTAGGTCAATCAGTGCCCATCCTTGGATTTAGGGTATAGAATCAACCCCATCCAAACTATACTGACTGACAGTCAAGGAGGAATGAATTCCTTAAAGGGTAGTCAGTATGTTATTATTATTTTTATTTTAACAGCTTCCTTTTTTTTTTAACTTTTAAATTTTTATTTTAAAATTGTGGGGTACAATTCAGGGTTAGATATACAAATATTCTTTGTGCAGGTACCCTTGTTGATGAGGTGTGCCCCCCCTCCCCAGGTAGATTTCCACTATTGTCAATCCCACTTCCCTGCCCCTCAGTGTATTACTGATGGAAGAAGGAAGTATGGCTACTAGAGAGACGAACAATACCTATCCATTTTTAGCTAATGAAAACAGTGGGTCTACAATATACCAAACCTTCAGAAACATACCTTTTAATTAAATATAAGAAACATTTTATAAGAAGAGGTATGAATAGGAAATAACTTTATTTTTTCACCCCTTCCTTGCTGTCCAGTGACCTCTTGGAAGAATGTGTTGTTTTTTAGGTACTTCCAATTATAAAAATAACTTTGTTTTGAACGTTGTGACTTTTTAGTGAGAAATCCAACCAAGGTAAATTAAAATGTCAGTTTCACATATTTTCCTTCCCCTGGCTCATGGATCTGTGTCAGCAAGGAGATAATCTCTCTTTCTCTATTCCTAATGACTCTTTCACTCTTTGTACTTTCATTTCCCTATCTCTTGGGACTAAAGAAAATTAAGCAAATATCTTTTTTTTTTTTTCTTAATTGGTGCTTTTGACAATTCTTTTGTGACTAACACTGGCTGCCCATTGTGATAGGCATTGAAACCCAGGCTCTTTAATGAAGCAGGTTTATGGGTTCTCTCTCCCAGATGCCACAATATCACAGTTTCCCGATGCAGGCAATATATGCTCCCTCTGATCAGGACTAATGGACATTTTGAAAGCTACAGACTTTCAAATGAGAGTAGTAATTTACAAAATCAGAGTGAAGTTCTTGTAAGGCATATGGAAAGGCCCAGAGGCTCTTATATACACTTAATGCAGAATAATCATAATAGTAGCAATTGCAAGAAAAATATTGGTTATGTAAGCATCCTGTGCTAGCTCTGTTTTCACATTAGCTGTATACATTAAGCCTCTTCTGTTTCAGTCTCACTGTCTGAACCTTATTCTGCCTTTTTCTTTCAATTTTTCTATCCCTTACTCATTTCTCATTCTTTTGCAGATATGACTCTAATACTAATCATCTTTCTCCTTTGACCTCTTCTAATACTGACTCCACTCTCACTCCTTTCCCCGCAGGTCCCTTTTAATCAAGTTGTGAATTGGGAACACAAGGACATTCCAGACCCATTCCTTCTTCACCTCAGATCTAAGGTGCTAGATTAGATTTCTGGACCCAGAATCACAACCCAAATCTATAGTATAAGAATCCACACAAAGGGTCTATTCTTTAGGACTTTTAAAGTGTAGGAGAGTAGAACACAAGTAAGAAACTTTAGAAACCCCAAGGAAGCACAGATCCCAGTCAACCATTATTTTTGTTGCTTACCAGAGGCCTAGATCAGAATAGTGTTAAAAATATTTTTCAGATCATAACATACCTGGTGTTTAATTTTTTACCTTGACTCCTGTTTATTCATTTGACAAGCCTTTGCCCTTCTTGCCCTTTTTCTTCCATCATTATACTATATTACTATATGTCTACCTTCTGTTCTTTGATTCTCTTTCCTAAACTCATTTCAACATTTTTCTTTGACCTTTTGTTCACAAGAATATTATGGCAAGTGAGTTCATCATTCCATTTCTTTCTCAGTAATTTTGTGACATCTTTCCTGCTCTATGCTTCCAAAAAATAGAGAAGAAGCATTTCATTAAACCTGATAGGCACAATGAGTCATTTAAGATAGTTATGAAAACCAATTCATAATAGTATGTCTTATTCCAATGTTCCTGGAGTTATTTATGGCCTCGGGAGGCAGAATACTCTCTGTGTTACAGAAAAAAAGAAGAAAACCTATTTAGCTGTTCTAAATCAAATCAACTTGGACTTACCCAGCATATATCAAAGAAATAAAACATACACAGCATTTAAACACAAACACACACCCTTACACAAAAACTCATTCCAAAATTTGCCCAATTCAAATTCATTATTGTTTTCCCAATTGCACAACTGTCTCTTTCTCTAGGGACAAAATTATTCTCCAGATAAGTTGCTACTCCAGTTGGGAAAAAATGGACATGTGGTATATGCTAACACACACACACACACACACACACACACACACACACACACAATTAGCAACAGTTTTAGGTGATAGCTTTAGTAGAATTCAACTAACAGTTTCTTTACTCCTATTCTTGTCTCTAGAGTCTCTGTTTTTAGCCATTCCCTGATTCTTACTAGTTTACTGCCTCCTAATCTTACCTATGGGGACAGATAACTTTTACAGTTTACTTGTTTGTTTCAATCTCCAAAAAGTTTTTAAAAAAACTTTATATTTGGCTTTTAATCCTTTTTATTTCAAGACTAAGCATTCTGGGCAGTGTTATGATTTTGATTATACAGTTCCTTCTTCAGAGGCAGCTCCAAGAGTTTGCTAGAAACAACCTCATAGACTTCATAATGTCCCCTCCTTCCTTTTTGCCCTCTCCCACAAGGAAAATGCTACACACTCCATCTTTTTCATCCATGGGAGAGGTTCCTCTGCTAAGTGTGGACAATCTTGTAGAATATTCTCCATGAGAGGAGTTCTGGTCTTCTCTCTCTCGCTCTCTTTCTCTCTGTCTCTCTTCTCATTTTGGTTAATTGAAATTTCTGGTACCAGGAGGCTCTATCCTGAAATTTGATGACTCTAGAATCTTTCATGGAAAATACCAGTTTATCAAAAAGAGGCTGGCCCTTCATTTGAAATTGGCTAAATTCTCTTTCTCTATTCCCCAGCTTCAACAGTATGATTTGACCAATAGTGGATGCCATTTCTGAGTGATTATAGACTCCTTTCCCTCTGTATCTATTATCAAAATCTAGAGACATACAAATTCATATACTTTTTGTATAAATGTGCTTCTAAGAAGTTACCCAGCTATGACCCTGAAATGAGAGTTACAATATCTCAGCTAGTACATTTGTAATGTCCTCACCAAAGACATGGGTCTTGCAGTGCAAAGCACTCGACAGTTAGCCATTGAGTTCTTGCTACTGTTCTGGATGTGGGTGGTAGAGTATTGAACAAGAAAGGTGTGGTCCCAGCCATCATGGAGCTTTCATGTAGTGGTAGAAATACACAATGAACAAATCAACAGAATAATAAGATCAGCTGTGGTAGTGCTAAGCACTGTGAAGAAAAGAGGATAACATGCTAGAAACTGGGCAGAAGGAGAGGTTCTCTAACTATTCACTTTATAGTGAATGGCTAGAAAAAATCTTTTTAATGATTTGAAAGTGAGTTAAGGCCTGAAATCTGAGAAAGAACATGCCATGTGACGATCTGGAGGAAAGACCATTTTCAGGCAGAGAGAACAGCCCGAGTATGGATAAGCTTGTGGTGCTTGGAAAAACAAAAACTTCAGTGTGGCTGGAGCAGAATGAACAAAAGGGAGAGTAGTAATGCATGAGATTACAAAGGTGGACAGGGGAAGCTTTTGTTGCGGAAAGTTTTGGATAATCTTCACAATAACACACATAGCTTAAGTGCTCACATAGACAAGAGTGACTTTTTCAGTCCCCACTCCGATAGGCTCACCCAAGATTGCATGAAAAAATCACAGTTTGCTCTGTAACCCATCTTCCTTTCCCTCCTGTCTTTTATTTCAACCCTCAGCTCCCCTTATTCTCTTCCTAAGGAGGAGGCAAAGTTATGTATCTGATCATAAAAAGGGTAGAAGGACAAGGGGAAAGAGTTTAAGACTTAAAGAGAGATCAGTTTTGAAACAGCCTTTGTAATGGGAACACTTAAAAGTCAATGAAAAACAATGGGAGGTTTGCAGATTGGCAACAAAGGCCCAGTTGATGCCAGACAGCATGGCTTGGAAGTGAACCAGCTCTGCAAGGTTCTGCAGGGAAACCAAGAGATACATCATTTCTTCCTATTAAATGCTTGGAGGGTCTCCAGGGGAAAGTGCCATCTGCCTTGAAATTAGGGTCCAGAGGACAACTGTTTTTAAATTAAAGGCAAGAGTGAAATGCATTGAGAATTAGTGGGAGCCACTTGTGAGATAAACTCCCTGCTTATTGTGGTGTCATTTCCAAAAGTCCATAGCAGTCTGTTAACTGGCCAAAGATGCAGGGAGCCTTATTATACTCATACCAAGAGTAGGGCCAATCAGTAGCAAGCTTCTGATTTTTGCATCCAAAGTATAACCACTCAGAAGATATAAGCAAGACACAGAAGTTGAATCACAGCTTCTCTGCAAAAATAAACACCTGCTCCCTGTTCAGTTGTACTTTGTGAAAAGCTCTTTAATTTAAGATGCTCCTGTTTTTGCTGCTTTTTTTAAAAAAATAAAAGCTCATCATCTGAAGCACCATTAACGTTCAGCACCACTGGCATAAATATGACGTACTCTCCATATTAAACACAAACCCTTCAGCAGCTTGAGGACTTGACCCATAAGCAGGACATTCAAGAGGTGACCACAGTGAAATACCCAGCCAGATGCTGAGCCACAGGCACTGATGGGGGAAATTTTTCAGGGAGGTGAGGGAGGACAAAGGGGGAGCAAAATTACTTCAGATTAGTAAGGGTTTTTGCTTTTAGTTAATCATTATAGAAGCTTGAATATTCATTATTTTAGAAACATTAGTGTCAACCAAGTGTTTGCATCACTCAATCCCATGGGCGTCATAAGTGGGCACTCAGTCAGGATTTGTGGAATTGATTGTAATAAAAAGAACACAGGTAATAGAAGTCTGCTTTATTCAATAGCTGCAGAGTGAATTTTAGCAGAGGTTTTCAGTTCCTCTCAAAGAAGTAAATGTGACTGGCTTGGATTTTTTCTTCTACGGTTTCCCTAGCCCAAGACTGTAATTACAGTGAGACCACAAAGGCCAATGCTTAGGCCATTGCATGGTTTGGAGGTTGCCCCTTCCCCAACACACTCTCTACCCCTCAGTAGCAGCCATTCATAAACATGAAGTCCCACTGAAATTCCAATATCCCAGACTTATTTCTCTGGCTTAAGGTATTGAGCTTTAGGCATTGACTGTTTATAAATAGCCATTCTGAAAGTCATAAGACTCAAAGGAATTGTTGAGTTAAGCACCAGCATCTTGGTACAACTCAATAACTTAGAACTGCATTCCAACAGAGTATCTCACCGAAATCTGGGAAACTAAGATCTGTTTTTCATGAGGGATGGTGAGCGTTGGAGTCCAAGCAGTAAAGGTCAATCCCAAAGTATGAAGCATTGCTGAGAGGCTAGAGGCTGGGAAGCAGTAGAGAGCAGAAGCGATATTGAGAAGTAAGAGCAAGATAAAAAAAATAGAAATAATAAAATCACCAGCATATGAGGAAAAGAGAATGACCTGAGTTAAACAGTCTAGATTTTTCACTGGTGTGGGCTAATCTCCTACTGCCATGACTGCTTTATGACACTTGTTTTCTGAATTGAAATCATTGTTGATAATAATTCAACAAATATTGTTTGTTTGAGTCAGGGTTTTACTTTGTCACCCTGGCTGGAATACACTGTAATGGTCATAGCTCACCACAGTCTCAACCACCTAGGTTTAAGTGATCCTCCTGCCTCAGCTTCCCAAATCACTAGGACTACAGTCGTATGTCACCACATCCAGCTAGCTTTTAAAATTTTTTGTAGAGACAAGGTTTCACTATGTTGCCCAGGTTGGTCTTGAACTCCTGGACTCAAGTAATCCTCCAGCCTAGGTTTCCCAAAATGCTATGGTTTCAGGCATGAGCCACCACACCTAGCCTCAATTCAACAAATATTTACTGCATACAGACATTCAGGTACAGGCACTCAGCAATGAAAGAGTCCCTTTTGGAGCATACAGTCTGATAAAGGTTATATGACATTGCAATCAGTGTAACAGAATATAAGATGGTGTGTAGTTAATTGTGTAAAAGATCTGGAGGGGTGCCTAATCCGGTCTTGGGTAGGGTCAGAGAAAGCTTCCCAGGGAAATATACATCTAAGTTGATGCCTGAAGGATTAATAAAAGTATGCTAAGGGGACATGGGGGGATGGGAAGAGAGTTTCAGGCAGAAGAAATAGCATGTAAAAAAGTCTAGAGGCAAAATAATTTGCACTTTCAAGAAACTGAGAATAAAAGTAGTCTGGTTGGAACACACAATGCAAGGCAGGATGAGTTAAAAATTAGGTTGGAGAGATAGGCAAGGGCTAGGTAATGAAAAGAGCTATGTTAATTTATTTACACCTATTCTGAAGAACTATTAGAAGCTAGTCATTTCATGTCAGCCTTTCCAGACCAGCACACTTGGGGTCAGAAATCTTTTACTTATTTCTACCAGTGTCTTCCTTTCCTGCCTAGGAGAAACTCAACAGTGTAGGAGTCATAGATTAAGGCCTTCAAACCACCAATGGGAAAAACTTTTTGAGCAAGTTACTTAAATACAAGGAGTTTGTAGATTCTCTGGAAGGATCACCTGACTCAAGCTAAAAAGTTATCCAGGGAGTTTGATGTTTATATCACATCTGTCTGACCTACATATAGGAAATTTTGACCTTTAATGTCGGTTCTAACTTGAATGGCCATGATTCTTGGCCCAGATCTTCTGGTTTTCACCCCTGTGCTCTTTCTATAACCCCATTTTGCATTCCCAAGTATAAGGATATTAGGGAGGTACAAACTACACCCCATAGGTAATGGGTCCAACTTCATGCACTTGACAAATGTCTTACTCTGTTTTTAATTGTTGATATTTTTATCCAGTTCAATAAACCCATGTTACTATTCTCCTATCCTTGTTATTCATGCTCAATTCTCCTTCTGATCCCAGTCAGTGCTCCTGGCTGGACTTCTTTGCTCAGAATGCTCTCTCTCTCTGGTGCTGAGCAACTACTGAATTGAAGATGCTATTTCCTTCCTTCCTTCACCTCAGATGCCATCCAGGAAACTTGAATTCTGCTTTGGGTTGTGCTTTCTGGTAGCTCATGGGCAGTTTAAACTTCCTGAAGGGGCCAGGGAGGCAACTCTCATTTGACCATTAAATAATATCAGTAAGTTATGATGGTTGAGACAGTGCAATTAAATGGAAAGCAAACAATCATCAGCAGAGATGAGTTTTAGTTCAGCTCAGCCTTGCCCTGGCTGTGGGACCTGGAGAAAGTCATTTATTTGTGCTATGTCTTGGTTTTCTCTTGACAAAGAAAATAATGGGTATAAAAACACTCTGAAATGTAGACTGTTCAGGAAAGATAAAGTAATATTTAGTATAATCACCATCATCATACACAAGCTTGACATGTTGCATAGATCATACACTCAGATACATTCATTGGCCAGTACCTCTTCACAAGCTCTGAATGCACTACGAATCCCTCCCTACCTAGAAGCTCCCTCTGGAAGAAGATGCTAGAGTTTTGGCAGAATGTATGCTCGTGTCTTTTAGTTTCTCCATCCAGACAAATGTTGTGCTCTTCAGAAATAAGTACCTGTTTATTCAATGGCTTATTTTATTAATATGTAGGCTGCCTTTTCAGGTTGTCTGACATACATTCCTCTTGAACCCCTGTCTTCCAAGTTCTTTTAAAAGTAGCTCTTTTTTTGTATCCACACTTCAGAAATTTGTGCAAACGTTAAATATGTTTGTGTTTACAGCATTTGCAAACAATACTTGTAATTTTAAAATACATACTTGATAGGAAAGAGTAAAAATGACAAGAGTCTCTTCTTTGGTTGATCCCTGAAATGGCAAATGCCAAGTCAAGGCTGGAGGTCTAGTTTGAGGCAGCTTTGGCCAACTCTGTGATAGAATTCTGGAAGGTACATTATGACCTCAGCACACAAGGCAAGAGTTCTTAGACACAGGGATAATGGAAATGACCAGTCAGTTGCCATTCAGGCAGCTTCTTCTGCCTGGAGCACAACTGAGAAGCAAGAAAGCTGTGCAAATGACTATAAATGGTCACAATAGCTGCTACATGCCCTAGCACTCATGTCTTTTACATGAGGAGAATATTTCTCTGTCCTTACTCTTTGCCAATATAGGTTTAATCTGTATACAGTTCTAACATAATTGGCCACTTTCTTAGCCTGTGTATAGCAGGTTAGAAACCACAAAATAAAAAGGGAACAAAGCATGGGACTCTCCCACTCCTATTGCTAAGTTATTAGTGCCAATCATGTTGATAGCTGCAAGAAATGATACACAAGTGAAAAGTGATAACTAAAAAAACCCAAAGAAAGAAAACTTCAGCTGTTTGGGACTTTTGACTGCTAGAGAAAATAATAATAACTGTCCTATAGTTTCTAAAGGCATCATTACCTGAAAGCACTGTACTGAGCTTAATGGTGGCATTAAGTCATCAGAAATAAAAAAAATCTAAATTATATTAGATATCCTCTAAGTGAGCATGAATCTCTACCACAAGGTTTTTTTTTTTTTTTAATGTTTTGAATTTTAAAGGGAGGCAGCATGTTGAAGTAAAAATCATGCTGAAACTCAAAAATACCATTTCTTCCATTGATTGCTTTATTCATCAAATATGGATTAAGCACTCTGCTATGTGCCAGGCACTGATGATAGAATGGTAAACAAGATGTAGTTCCTGTCTCCTTGGAGGTCACATTCTAGTGGGAGAGGCTGACAAGGGAACAAGCAATTAAAATGCAGAGTGATGAAGGAATTAATAGGGTAATGAGAGATCACATAGGAGGAGCACTTAACCTGGACATGAGTATTCAGGAAAAGTTTCCCGTAGGATATGATATCTAAGTTAATAAGTTAGCCAGACAAAAATAAATGGAGGTGAGAACTTCTATGCAGAAGGCACATCATGTATACTAGACTAAAAATGAAAAATAATATGGTGTACTTGCAGAAATACTAGTAGTTTTGTGGAAAAAGAAAGATAAGCAAGTGTCAGATAATTGGTTCCGATGTTGTGACGTTTCTCATGGAGCCAATGGGAATCCACTGAAGAGTGTAAAGTTACTGAGTAGCATCAATCAATTTTTAAATTTAAAGTGCTTACTCTGGCTACAGTGTGGAGAATAGATTGGAAGGAATAAGACTTGAGACGGAGTATGGTTGGGTGGTTGTTTTAATGATCTGGGTGAAAGAAAGTGACAGCCTAGTCTAAGACAATGACTGTGTTGATGAAGAGAAGGTGGATTTGAAAAAGATTTTGAACACGGTATTGATAAGACATTGTGAATATCTAGTAAGGGAGAGAGAAGACTCAGGGATAATGCCCAATTTTCTGGCATAGGCACAAGTTAGATGATGTTAGTGCCATTTCCTTTGGTAGTCACTATTTAACCACAAACTTGCCTTGAAATGAATTCATTTTCCTCATTGGTAAAATGAGGAATTTGGGCTATAATGTTGGTTCTCAATATAAGGGATTTGGGGCCCCAACTTCACTCAGGGTACATTTGGCAATGTATAGACATTTTGGTTGTCACTTCTGTGTGGGAGAGCAGTTATTGACATCTAATGAGTAGAGGCTAGGGATACTACTAAACATCCTACAATGTACAGAATAGCCCTTTCTCTTCAACACTGAATTATTTGGTCCCCACATGCCAATAGTACCAATGTTATGAAACCCTGGGTTAGATAATATGAAGGATTTAGACTAGATGAACTCAGAGTCTCTTCAAAGCTTACGAGTTTACAAACTAAAATGGTTATTTACATTTTGACACTTTTGGAGATAACTTAAATCACCTAGAAGATTCTCCTTTGTAAAGTAGGTTGATAAAAAAGGTATTACTATAACTCACTAATTAATAATAACCAGATTTTGATGTATGTGATTGCAATAGTCTAAGCCAGTTTTCAAGAGTTTGGGGTGAATCATGAAGTGAGCGTGCACATGGCACATAGAGTGTATCTGCAAATTTATTCTGATTTTACAGAGACCTGGAGTACCTCTTGCCCATGTTCTCTTTGGCCAACCTGCAACGTACCCACATACATTTTGGAATAGTAGAAGCAGGTAAGAAATGATGAGGGCTGGTATTAGCTCCTGGTGGAGCTGTTCTACCCCCTGGAATTATCCTTGGCATCAAAAACCTTACTTGTACAGCTTTAGGCTCCATGTATGAAGCCACAGGCAGAGCTCCCACAGAGTATCTACTCCAGGTCAAGACATCTTATAATCTTTTGGTTTTGTGGGTATAGCTTTATTTATGATACAAATGCTGATGTTCCATTCTGTACTAAGAGACAGCCTTACTGAGGGTGTGTCTCCCTCCCTCAGGCCTGGACTATCCAGAGGCTTTCAAATAGAAAGGGAATTAAACCTCAGGCCATCTATGAAAGGTTATGGAGCTTCCACTCAGAATCTTCATCTGGGCAATGGGGTCCTTACCACAGATTCAATAAATAAGTGCTTGTTGAATGAATGAATGAGTTTCCTATATTTGAGGAGAAAGGGTATCCCTGAGTTCTTTGGAAGAGAAAAAGGAGGAAGACAAATCCATTTTTTTATTAGCAGATATTTACTGAGTGCCCACTGTGTGGCAGCACTATTTGGGATGCTTAAGGCTTTGAGTAGAGCAAATCTGACTTAGGCTTTAATACAATTTCTCTGGCTGGAAGCTAGATGACCACCTAGGAGTCTCTTAAAGTATTTGAGGCAAGTATAATGGTGGCCAAAACCAGCATGGTAGCCACGAATGTGTTAAAAAATGGGTAGATTCTGGATTTATTTAAGGCAGAGCCAACAGGATTTCCTGGTGGATTGAATGTGGCTACAAGAAAAGAGATGACTCCAAGATTTTGAACCTGGCAAATAGGAAGTGTGAAATTGTCAAAAATTGACATGAGAGATGCTGTGCATGGGTTGGGGGTTCAGTTTTGAACTTAGAGAGTTTGAGACATGTATTAGACACTCAACTGAACATGTCAGTAAGGCAGTTAGCTTTATGAATCAAGTCTGGAGAGAGGTGTGGTGTGAAGATTTGAAAACCATGAGACTAGATGAGATGACCAAGGAAGGGTGTACAGACAGAGAAAAAAAAACAAAAAACAAGAACTAGACCCTGGGAACTCCCAACATTCATAGACCTTTATCATTTGACCAAAGACTAACCCTGCCTGCCTGGTTTTTTGTTTGTTTGTTTGTTTTGGTAGAATGAGCATGACAGCAGCTAATCTGCCCCCAGTAGACACCTGAAAGAAGTCTGGGACTTTAGAGTCATAGCTTTCTATACTATGTCCCAGTATAGTTTCCTCTCATAGCAACAACAGCTGAATTCTTCATGTGATATTTAAACCTCAAGAGGTTACTTTTATACATATTTATCATTTCCTCCAGACTAATATAATGATTAATAATCCCAGACAAATAAGAATCCATCCCTACCAGGGTAAGGAGATTTTTTTCTCTACATAATTCATATGCAAATATTTTGAAAAGCAGTTTGAAATGCAAGCTGCCACGTGTCGGCTTGCTTTCTGCAAGGAAGAAGGAGGCACCACTGTCCCTGGATTCTGAGAAGAGCAAGCATTCACCTTGCTTCACGCATCTTCAGCTTATTGTTTGCAGGCTGAAAGGCTCACATAGTAGGTGTTATTTTAAGCAGAACATCCACACCCAAAGCTTTGAATAGTATTTTTCATCATTGAGAATGACTCTTCTCTTCTTTTGAGGACACCCTTGCACACCATACTCCTCTTGAGGTATAGGCACAGGATTTGTAACATTGATTTCTAAATGAGGAATGGACAAAGGAGAAGCAGCAAATCTGAGGGCTGAAGCATTGCTCCATGGTCATCATGTTCCCTGTTCTGCCTCCCCAAAAGAAGTACATCCAGAATTGGTCCCTTGAAACTGTTTAGGTATATTTCACATAGGTTCTGTGTGTGCAGAGCCCAAGTAAATCAATCTTGATTTCCAAGCTCTATGGCTCTGGTGACAATGGTAATTCACAAAACAGGACTCTTAGTGCAGGGATTTTTTCCTAAACTGCATCTGTAGTTAAATTGTTACGCTAGTTCTCCTTTTGTACATCTCTTTTCAATGTCACCTTTCAACTGTTTTATAGAAGAAAGGCTCACCCCTTATTCATCCCAAAACTTACTACAATGTAGTCTATTCTCTGACTGTTGTTATAGAACACAATATTCTGAATGGAAGACCCGGTAAAGAAAACCTTGGTAAGAAATGTCTTCAGTAAGTTTTTCATTTACTGGTGGCCCAATATCTTCTCTTCTCTATGCTACTTTTCATCAAGGACATAAAACTGAAGTATCAAAAGTAGAATATCTACATATATATAGAAGTAGGACAGTACGTTCCCATAATGTGCCATCTAGTATGTAATGACTTGAACTTTAGAATATCAGCTTCATTTCATTAGTGTTAATTTCTCCAAATCAGATATGTTCTATTTCTGTCAAATTGTTTTCAATCAGAAAATTAAATTATTGACCTATCTATAGGTAATAATTCTCAAGTATCCATCTCTGTATTTGTTTTTTTAAAAACCATTTAAAGGCACTTTGAAATAATCTATTTTAGAAATAAAAATTGGGCATGACATATTTAAATCCTAAATCACATTCTATGGAAAAAAATAATATGCACATTAAAAAATTTTATGTTTTTAAAAATTCTCCAATTTTATCTAATTTTAGTTTCATAGACAAGGTGCTTCTAAGAGTTACATGTATAACTAATATGTTTTTAATTTTTATAAATAAACTGATATTATTTGAGGTATACTATACACACAGAAAAGCATACAAACAATAAATGTACATCTTTATAAAAATTAATAGACCCATATAACTAGTCAGAAATTTTAAAAACCTTTCCAACACTACAGAAGGCCCATTGAGCTTTTCAATCTATCTCATTCTTCCTTCCGATAAGTAACCACCATTTTGACTTATAAACATATATTTATCTGGTTTGTTCTTTATTTTTTATTTAAATCAAATAATACAGCATATATTCTAGTCTACCTGGTTTCATTTGCTCAGCATTATATTTGTGAGATTCATCTATGTTGATTAGTGTAGTAGTATCCATTTTCATTGGTAGATAATATTATATTGCATAGCAATAACATAGTTGATTAATCATTTCTACTGTTGATGGGTATTAGTGCTGTTTCCAGTTTGGGACTGTTGCAAATAATGCTACCATGAATGTGTCCTGAGGGTAAGAGAGTTTTCTTCCCCTCCCCTTGATTTTTCTCCTCTTCCTGTCCCAGATATAGTGAGTTTTTGCCTAGGGTTTGGTAGAGAAAGGATTTGTTGCCCCACCATCAACAGCTTAAATTTCACTTTGTAGGAAAAAAGATCCTCGGAAGTAACCAGTCTTCTTGCCTATCTGCTGGCAGCAGCCAATAACATGCTGTACCACCAAGGAGAGAGGGGCTATCTTGGTCTCCAGTTCTGCCCCCAGTCTTCTTCACAAACACTTGGAGACTTCCTAGAAGAGAATTTTCAAGTAAGGGAGAGCTCTTCTTGTGTCTAGGAATTCTAACTCTCCCAAGTTGACTCTCTCACCAATATTGCCTTTAAGAATTTGAATAAAAATTAACTTATTTCATCTTACATGTATGTGTGGTGGCCACTCCTTTCACTTTTGTTTGGCCAAAGATGAAAAAGTTCTGTGTTGTGTTTCTCCTTGGAGGCTGTTGTCATTCTTTGGGATATTTGTTTGGTTGCTTTACAATCTTGACTCTCTGACAAGTTCAAGAAAAGTTATTCCGTAGATTATCTTCTTCTCACTGGTCGGTTGGAAACAATCTCCTCTGGTGTATTTCTAGATCCTTAACCATATATGGAACTTGCAACTAGTGCTATGGAAATTCTTATACACATCTTTAGTGTACTCATGTACCCATTTCTGTTGAGTATATACCTAGAAGTAGAATTGTTGAATCATATATATATATATATTCAAATTATAATGCACACTGTCAGTCTCCCAAAGTGTTTTACCAATGTACTCTCCTATCAGTAGCATATAAGAGTACTAGCCAACATTTGGTATCATCATTTGTTGTTATTGTTTTGGCCATTCTCATGGGCATATAGTAGTAACTCCTCACAGTTTAACTGGAATTTCTCTGTTCAGTACATTTTCATTTGCACATTTTTATTTCTTTTGTGAAGTCCTTCTCTAGTTCCTTTCCTGTTTTATTGTGAGTTGCTAAACTTTTCATATTTTTTTGTAGAGAATTCTTTTTATATACGAGAAATGAGCTATTAAAGTTATGTGTGTTACAAATACTGTCCCCCTTTGTGTCTTTTTTCTTTCCTCTCTTAATGGTGTCCTTTTTTAAAAAGCTCAAATTTATTGAGGTTTACTTTACATACAAGTACAATACAATATATATAATAAATTTCACCCATTTTAAGTGTACTGTCCAACAAGCTTTGACAAATGTATGCACCACCACAGTCAAGGTATACAAGATTTTTATCACTCAAAAAGATTTTCTTCTGCCTCTTCTCAGTCACTTCCCATAACCCATTCTTGGCTCTAGGCAAACACTGATCTACTATCTGTCACTGTGCGTTAGGTTTGTCTTTTCTACAGATTTACATGAAAGGAATTATATGATATGTTTTGTTTGTTCCTTCTTTTGGCTTTATTTTTATTTTGTGACTTTTCCATCTATCTATCTATCTATCTATCTATCTATCTATCTATCTATCTATCTACTTAAAAATGTGGGGTACAATTCAAGATTAGGTATATAAGAGGTCATCATACAGGTAAAGCTTGGATCTCTCCTTGGTCTCCACACTGCCTGGTTTGAGATCAAGCACCACCATTGATGCCGTGTCCTCCACCCACCCACCCCAGCAGTATCCCACTACTGCCAATCCCCTTCTTACAGTATTACGGTAAATGTTCAGGGTTTTCTTATGAGTGAGAACATGTGTTATTCTGTTCTTTGCTTCTGTGATAGATCACTGAGTATGACAGACTCTAAACCCATCCAAGTTGCTGCGAAGTCCATATGTTTGTCCTTCTTTATGGCTGTATAATATTCCATTGAATATATGTACTACACTTTTTAAAATCCAGTCCAGTTTCAGTGGGCAGCACAGTTGGTTCCATGTTTTTGTTATTGTGAATAGTGCTACAATAAACATGTGTGCAGGTATCATTTTTGTAGAATAATTTGAGTTCTACTTTGTATATTCCCAGTAGAGAGATTGTTGGGTCGTATGGAAGGTCAATGTCCAGTTATTTTAGAAATCGCCACACTGTTTTGCAAAGAAGTTGCACTAGTTTGCATTCCCACCAGCAGTGTAGAGGCGTTCCTTTTCTCCACATCCCTGCCAGCATCTGTTGTTTGTTTTATTAATGATGCTATTCTTACTGGAATTAGGTGGCATCTCAATGTGTTTTTGATTTGCATTTCTCTGATGATTAGTGAGGCTGAACACTTTTTCATGTGTCTGTTGGCTGCCTGTATATCTTCTTTTGAGAAGTGTCTATTTTTGCCTTTTGCCCACTTTTTAAGGGGCTGTTTTCTTTTTCTTTCACCATATTTGAGTTTATATTTGAGTTCCTTGTAGACCCTGGATGTTAAGCTTTTGTCAGCTATATACTGGACAAATATCTTTTCCCATTCTGTAGGCTATTTTCCCACTCTCTTGAGATGGTTTGTTTTGCTTTACAGAAGCTATTCAGTTTGATGAGGTCTCACTTGTCTTTCTCATCTCTTATGGCATGGACACTTGGGGTTTTGATCAGGAATTGGTTGCCAGTTCCAATTTCCATAAGGGTGTCTTCTGCTTTTTCTAAGTTTCTTATAATATGAGGTTTTACATTTAGGTCTTTGATCCATTTACAGTTGCTTTTTGTGTATGGTGATAGGTAGGGGTCCTGTTTTAATCTGTTGCATGTGGTCAGCCAGTTTTCCCAGCACCATTTATTGAATAGGTTCTCCTCTCCCCAGTGTTTGTTGGTGGAGGATTTCTTGAAGATTAGTTGGGTGAGAAATTGAGATTTTGCTTCTGGAATCTCTATGCTGTTCCATTAGTCCATATGCCTATTCTTGTACCAATACCATGTTGTCTGGATGATTGTAGCCTTATAGTAAAGTTTAAAGTCTGGAAGTGTGACACCTCCCACTTTGTTTCTTATGCTGATGATTGTTTTGGCTACTCATGGTTGTTTATGTTTCCATATGCATTTCTATATTGTCATTTCCTGGTCTGAGATGAATGATGTTGGTAATTTAATAGATATTGCATTGATCTGTAGATTGACATGGGTAGGATGGTCATCTTAACAATGTTGATTCTTCCTATCCATGAGCATGGAATATTTTCCCATTTGTTTTTATCTTTCTGAATTTCTTTGAGCAGTATTTTGTAGTTTTCATTGTAAAGGTCTTTCACGTCCCTGGTTAGGAAGATGCCAAGGTATTACATTTTTTTGTATGTCTTCTTGTGATCGTTTTTCTTCTATGTCCCATATTTCTGTTCTTACTTTGGTGTTCTGGATTCTTCTGCTAAAGATAGGGTTTTGGTGATCTTGTCTTTCCAGCTTCCTTTAGGGCACTTGTTAGGTTGTTAACTTGTGATCTTTCCATTTTCTTGGCATGTGTTGGTAGAGATATCAATTACCCTCTTAGAAGTGATTTCATGGCATCTCAGCAGTTTTTGTAGGAAGTTTCTTCATTTTCATTTGTTTTCAGGTATCTTTTAATTTCTGTTTTGACTTCAGTGTTGACCCTGTAGTGGTCCAGCATCATGCTGTTTAGTGTCCATGTCTTTGTGGGTGTTGGGGGAATTTTGTTGGTGTTGATATTTATTTTTATTCCACTGTGATATGAGAAAGTGCATGGCAGTATTTTGATCTTATGAAATCTGTTTATGCTGATTTATGGCCAAGGGTGTGATTGATCTTGGAGTACATTCCATGTGGTAATGAGTAGAATGTATATTCTGTGGTTGTTGGGTAGAATGTTCTGTAGGTATCTATTAAGTCCATCTGGTCAAGTGTCAAGTTGAGATTCTGGATCTCTTTGTTGATTTTTTTTTCCTCGATGATCTAATCTAGGACTGTTATTGGGGTATTTAAGTCCCTGGCCTTAATTGTGTTAGAAACAATATCTTTTTTGGTTGACTTAGTAGTTGCTTTATAAACATTGGTGTTCCTGTGTTGTGTGAATATATGTCTAGGATGTATATTTCTTGTTGATGGATTTAACCTTTTACCATTATCTAGTGTCTGTCCCTATCTTTTTAAATTTTTGATAACTTAAAGGTTGTTTTGGCTGATATTAAGATTGCAACTTCTGCCTTCTTTTATGATCCATTCGCCTGGAAACTCATTTTCCATCCTCTAACTTTGAGTCTGTGTGTATAGCTTTGCTGAGATGAGTTTCTTGGATGCAGCAAATTATTGAATTTTATCCAGCTTGCCATTCTGTGTCTTTTCAGTAATACAGTTAGTCTGTTCACATTCAGGCTGATTATTGAACTGTGATTGTTTATTGCTGTCATGAGATTCTTATAAAGTTTTTTCTTTGTTTGTTTGTTTTCTTTTAGCTTTGGGGTTGATGTATGTGTATGTTTTTAAGTTTGCAGTCACGATGTATTCTGTTGATTCTGTGCTCTGCTGTTCTCTCGGGAAGTGCATGGTCATTCTTTTTTTTCTTTCTTCTGTGCTTAATGCCTTTTTAAATGTCTCCTGTTTAGTTAGTCTGGAAGCTGCATAATCTCTTAGGGATTGGATGTCTGGAAAGGATTTTAATTCTCCATCACTGATGAAGTTGAGCTTGGTTGGGAAGGAAATTCTTGGTTGAAAGTGTTTATCTTTGAGGACTTTGAATATTGGACTCAAGTCCCTTCTAGCTTGTAGTGTTTCTGCTGATAGGTCTGCTGCTATTCTGATAGGTTTTCCCCTGAAGGTAGTCTGACATTTCTCTCTTACTGCCTTAGGATTTTTTTCTTTTGTGCCTACTTTTGTAGACAAATTGCTATGTGTCTAGGGATTGGTCTTCTCATTTGATGCCTTGTAGGGGCAAGATTCCCTGTATCTCTTGTGTTTGGATGGTCACATCTCTGGTGAGATGGGGAAAGTTTTCTTGGATAAACTCCTGAATTACTTAATCCAAGGTGCTCTCCTTTTCCCTTTCTTCTTCTGGGATATTGATCAGACATGGCTGCAGCCTTTTGATATAATTGCACATCTCTTGGAGGTTTTGTTTTTTCTTTCTGTGTTTTCATTCTATATATTTTACAGATTGGGTTAATTCTATGTTTCGATTTTGAAGTTCTGAGATTCTTCCTTCTGCTTAATTAATTCTGCTTTCCATGCTTGTTGTCTTGTTATTTATTTCCTGGGTGAAAATTTTTTATGGCCAAAATCTGTGTTACAAGTTCCTTCAGTGTTGTATCTTGTCTTTTGTGGTTCTTACTCTCTCTTTCCATCCATTCCCTAATCCCTGTTGTATTCTGGGGTCAGTCATTGGTGACTTCCACTCTTTGGGCTCTGAGGTCTGATTTTCAGGCATTTTCTCTTTGTAACACTGAGAATTACCTATGTTCCTCCACTGATTTTTCTTCATTTGTGATAGATCTCTTTCTTTTCTCTTTAGTTATGTTAATCAGTGGCAGTAGGAGAGGCTTTCACTTCTGATGTTTACTCAACTTCCTATTCCTCCCTGATCAAGGCTCTTAATTTGTACTATTTTGAAACAGGACTGTGGATGGGAAGCTTTGCTGCCTCTTGTAGCTTTGAGAGTTGAATAAGTTTGAGGATAGGGAGCTAGGATTCAGAAAATACTTGGAAATCACAATGTTCACTGACTGTGGTATGGATTCTCTTAGACCCACTCCCCACCACCAGTCTATAAGACAATGCAATGAGTATATGTGGGTACCCCCTGAGTGCAAGATACAGTAACAGCAATGAGGGGAACAGAGAAAAGTAGAATGAAATGGGATGAGCAAAAGTTAAAAAAAACCAACAACAGAACAACAAGATCAGAAAACAATTAGCACATGCCTGCATGCACACACACACACACAGACACACACACACAGACACACACACACACACACACACGCACACCCCAAATCAAACTGGAATAACAAGAAAGCAAAACAAAACCCAAAACAACAGCAGTAACAAAAAGCCAGGAAAACCAAACACACACACACCCAATCCAAAATGGAAGGAGAAGAAAAAGAGAGAAAAAAAGAAAAGAAAAGAGAAGGAAAAAATGGAATTCAAATTAACCCTCACACATATATTCACACTCACAATGAACTAAAAGAAGAGAATAACAAAAAAGCAAAAACAAACAAAAAACTGAAAAGATGAACATGCGATCCTTCACATACACACATAACAGAAAACGAAAAATGAAAGAGAATAAAAAGGGTGGGAGGATGCAGATTGAACCCTCACATACATATTCATGTACAAAGAAAAAATGTAAAATAAATTAACAACAACAAACCCAACCTCTTATAGCAGGTTCTATAATTGTTCCTCTTAGCTACCTCTCTGCTACCTCCTGCAGAGTTTGGCCTCATTCACAGTCTCCCCAGTGTCCAGCCCAGGGATGGAGGAGGGGACAGTAGAGGTGGGTTTGACTTCTGTTCTCCCCTCCCACTCTAGTGTAGTCAGGGGATCCCCTCCAGTGGGGCGGTGCAAGATTGTGTCTTCCCCAGGTATTTGTGGAGGGTGCCCCAGCCAGACTTATCCTGGAGTGGAGTCCTCCTATTGGAACTGATCCCCAGGCTCCACCTGAGTTCATCTCTCTCAGTTATGCCCCAGTCATGTAGGTCTGATGTTCAGAGAATTGCTAGGGAGGAGGAGGTTGGGATAGCCCTGGACTCACCACTGATCTCTTTGGAGGTTTTCTTCATCCTTTTCTGGCCACACCCTTTGTCTCATGGCTGAATCGGGGTAGGGAGTGAAGCACCTGAGACTCAGCACTCGTCCTGTCTCTGGAGTTTGTGTCTTCAGAATATCCCCTCTGGGCCACAATCAACCCCTAAGTAGTTAATCTATGGTCACAGATATCAGATCAGGCCAGTCACTCTATGGTGAGCAAGCCAGAGCCCTTCTCTGCCTGGTTTTCTTTTTCTTTTTTTTGAGTTGGAGTCTCACTCAGTCACCTAGACTGGAGTGCAGTGACTGCTCCTGGCCACCGCAGCCTCAACCTGCTGGACTCCAGTGATCCTTCCGCCTCAGCCTTCCAAGTATAGGCGTGCGCTACCACACCCGGCTAATTTTGATTTATTGTAGAGATGAGGTCTCGCCAAGTTGCCCAGGTGGGTCTCGAACCCTCGGGCTCAGGCAATTCACTCACCTCGGCCTCCCAAAGAGCAGGATTACAGGCTGAGCCACTGAGCCTGGCCCCTGCCTCGTTTTCAAGATGGTAGCAGGGTGCCTCTTTTGTCTTCTCCAGTGGGGCTCTGCCTCTGGGCTCCCTTGCTCGGCTCCGTTTGCAGCCCTTCCTGCCAGAGTCTGGCCAGGCACTGCAATGGTGAGACAGAGCTTGAAGCCAGCAGTCTCTCCCTGCAGCTTCTTCCCAGGAAGGACTTTGTTGATTTTGAAAAATGGCACTCGGCTTCTGTGCCCTGAGAAGCACTAGTGACCAAGCAGAACAGCTGCAGTACCAGCCACTTTACAAAGAGAACCTTGGCCACTTGTTCCCAAGTCCCTACTCAGTCAGTCACTCACACGCACACTTACTCACAAACACATACACAAAATTTTTCATACACTCACTCACACTGGAACTCACTTAGTCTGACTGGCTCCACTGCCATCTTTCTGAGCCACACACTTCTTTTTGCTTTACATGATGTTTTTTAGACTCACCCATATCTAACTAGTAGCTTGTTCCTTTTTATTGATAAGTAATTTAATATTGACTTTTGATGCATACTTTTGCTAATATAAATTTGTAAATTTGTTATTTCTTTTATTGTTAATGTTTTTGAGTCCTTTTTCAGTGTGAGAAGTGTTGGCCTACCCCCACGTTCATGAAGATATTGTCCTATGCTATCTTCTAGAAACTTTGTTTTACCTTTCACATTTAGATGAAAATATACCTGGAATTGTTTTTGTTTGTTTGGTGTGTGTGTGTGTGTGTGTGTGTGTGTGTGTGTATTAAGGTAGGAGTCAAGTTTTATATTTAATATAGATATCCAAATTATTGAACATACCACTTATTGAAAACATTTCCCATTAATCAAACCCCCTTTGTCATAAATAAATGGTTCATATGTGTAGACTGTTTCTGTACTGTCTATTATGTTCTATTGCTCTATCTTCATGCCAATACTGCACAATCTTGATTATTATAGCTTTACTATAGTAAAATTTGAAATCAACTTAGTTTTAAGTTATTCAATTTTGTTTCTCTTTAAGTTTTTCCTGGTTATTATTGGTCCTGTGAACTTTCATATACATTTTGGTGTTAGGTTGGCATATTTTCCCACAAAAAATGTCTGCTATAATTTTATATGATTTATAGGTCAGTTTAGGAATGATTGGTGTTTTTAGACTCCATGTAATATCCCTCCATTTATTTAAGTCTTTTGAAATTTATCTTCAATTTTTTTTTGCAGTTTTCTGTGTAGATGCCTTGCACATCTTTTGCTAGATTTACTTACTATGTGAAGTAAAAACAGTAATGTGTTTCCCATCTTTATTGTTCTTCAGGCCTAGGGAACTCATTCCCCTAGTTGCTGGGAGTCTTGGTAGTTAAGGGCTATCAACTGGAGTTTCTTCAGAAATTGCCCTCATCTGAAGAGAAGTGCCTAAAATAGGTCTTCCTTCCCTCCAATAACTCATTGATGTATCTGGGAAACTATAAAGCCTTGTTTCCTTGCCACAAGGGTAGTGTCATCAAATAAAATACAGGACACCCAGCTAAAGTTTGAATTTTAATTAACTATACTATACTAATACTAATGCTTACATTTAAAAAATCCCTTCATTTAAAATTCATACTTAGCTGAGCATCCTGTCTTTTATTTTGTTTTGCTTTACTTCATGTTTTAACTAAATCTGACAATTCTACCCAAGGGTGGGCAACTATAAGGTGCTGCCTCACCTTCAGAGATCCCTAGGGTTTGGTTGAGGCTCTATTATTGTTGCATGGTACATCTACTCTTTCCTTTGCACAGTTCTATTTCTTACACTTACCAACAAGTGTGGATCCTGAGGAAATGCTCCAATAATCTTATGGTATACAAGTCTTTGTCTCAGAGTCTATTACCCCAGGGAAACCTACTTAAACCCGTTGGTACCAGGAGATGTCAGAGGATGCAGACTAAAATGGGATTTTGAAGCAGAATAACCATTGTACAGCTGGCAATTAGAACTTCATCACTAGTAGTAGATGAAATTTCTGGCATGTGCTAGTGGTTAAATTGTTAAAACTCGCCTGTGGTGAACTAAACTCTGGTCAAAGAAAATGCATTAGTCATTGCTTGGTGTAATATTGCAAGCTTTTGAGAGTTTTGAGAGAAGTACTAATTATAAAGAAAATGGAATCAAGTGGATCCTATTGAATGCCATCATTTTATTGAAGAAGTACAATGAATGGCTGAGAGTGATTAATCACCAACTGAAGATAAAATGTGAAAGTCAATGGGCCTATGTGACAGCATATAAAAACACTCATCTTCTATAGTGGGGAAAGAGAAAAAACCGAGAGTCAAGCTCAGGACTCAATTATATGAATAACAGTGCTTTAGAAAAAAGAAGGTTGATTTCTCAACTGCAATAAGTCTTCTATGTTAAACTTAGTTGTGAAGGAATTCTGAACTCACAATGGAGGCAATAGGGTCAGACAACAATAACAACAAAAACACCTCAGTTTCTCCAATACATTCTAGGCCTTTGGAAGTGGCCTACTTGTCCTTGTTAAAAACTACCATTTCTCCTTTGAAGAAGATGCAGAGGATTCTGTCTTGAAAAGCATCATGTGACTACTTCACGATGTAATCCTATCCTTCCTCCTGACCACCAAACCAGAAGCTAGGGCTGAGTCATGATATAGACTAAAGCTGCAAAGGAAGAAATAGGACTGTACCCTATAATAGCTGCAGGACCTAGTGAATATGTACTAGTAGGAGACAAAAGAACATGAATGAGACTAAATCATAAGAGTGTAGGATCAAGGTAGAGGGGAGAGGAGAATAAGAGAGTGTATTAATATGGGAACAGTCTCTGTTGAGCCAGCATTTACTACTTGGGAAGAACCTTGGGAGGCAGAATTGGGAAGCTGCTAGGATGACTCTTAGAAGCTTAGAGAACGTGATGGCTCACACTAAGTGAAGTAGATATGTCAGAACTGCCATAGAAGACAGTAAAAGTGATTAGAAGGCTCAGAGAATTGGGTATTTTACAGTGCATATATTAGACAAGACTGGAAAAGCCACCAGTTGAGTATATTTTGTTAGAGAACACAAAAGACACTCAATTCACCAAACCAATAAAGAATATGATGGTGAAAAGGGGTACCAGTATCATTAAGAAGCTTAGGAGAGACTGTCTTCTTTAGGCTGGGATAATGGTTGGAAATGCTATTTCCAAACTAGATTCACTAATAGCCATAGAGAAGAGATATTCCTGTCATAATGGGTACCAGTTGCTGGTACTTTATGATCAAAAACAAATAATGGCCAACAGAACATAGCGTCTCTATAGGCAAGACAAATGAGTAACAACAACAAAAAAATGTATTGTCTAATATATACCATGGGCTAACAAACTATAGCCCATGAACTAGCAGCCTATTTTTGTAAATACAGTTTTACTGGAACACAACAATGCCTCTTTTCCGTTTTATTGAGGTATAATTTGCAAATAAAAATTACATGTATCAAAGTGTACAATGTGATGCTTTGAAATACATATACATTGTGAAAAGGCAACCAAAATCAAGCGAATTGACATATCCATCACCTCACATATTTATTCTTTTTGTTTTTGTGGTGAGAATACTTAAAATCTACTCTCCTAGAAAATTTCAAGTTTGCAATACATTATTAACTATAGTCACCATGCTACACATTAGGTCTCCAGAACTTATTATAACTGAAAATTTGTACACTTTGTTGAACATCTCCCCCTTACCTGACCCTTGATATCCATTGTTATATTCTCTGCTTCTATGAGGTTGACATTTTTGGATTCCATAATATAAGGGATCATGCATTGTTTGTCTTTCTATTGTTTGGCTTATTTCACTCATTATATCACCCAGATTCATCCATGCTATTGCAAATGTCAGGAGTTCCTTCTTTTTAAGACTGAATAATATTCTGTGATATATATATATATATCTCACATTTTTTATTCATTCATCTATTGAAAGAAACAGATTGTTTCCATATCTTGGCTATTGTGAATAATGCTGCAATGAACTTGAGAGTGCAGGTATCTCATCAATATATTGATTTTGTTTCCTTTGGCTATATACCAAGAGTGGGATTGGGGGATCATATGGTAGTTCAAGTTTTAATTTTTTGGGGAATCTCCAACAATTTTCCATAGTGCCAGCACCAATTTCCATTTCCACTAACAATGTACAAGGGTTCCCTTTTTTTCACATCCTTCCCAACACTTGTTCTCTTTTTGTTTTGGGGAGGAGGAGCTGATAATAGCCACTGTTACAGCTGTGAGGTGATAGCGCATTGTAGTTTTGATTTATATTTTCCTGATGATTAGCATTTTTTTAATTTATAACTTTTTATTTATTAATTTATTACTTGTATAAATTTATGGGGTACAAGTGTAATTTTGTTGTGTATAGATCACATAGTGGTGAAATCAGGGATTTTAGGGTACCCATTATCCAAATAACATATATGGTATTTTATCAGCTATACTTTATTCATATGGATGAATGAATAAAAACATGATATATATATATAAAACAGAATATTATTCAATCTTAAAAAGAAGGAAATCCTGACATATGCAATAGCATGGATGAACCGAGGTGATATACTGAGTGAAATAAGGCAAACAATAGAGAGACAAATACTGCATGATACCTTATATTATGGAATCTAAAATAGTTAACCTAAAAAAGTTAAGTAATTTTACATCATCCACTCTTCTTCTGAGTCTCTTGTCTATCATTTCACACTCTACATTCACGTATATAATATTTCGCTCCCACTTATGAATAAGAACATGTGGTACTTTTCTTCTTCACAGTTAAGTCTTGGTGGACGTTGTGCTTCTAGAAATTTGTCCATTTCTGTTAGGTTATCTAATTTGTTGGCATACAACTGTAGTAATTGCTTATGATTCTTTTGATCTCTTTGGTATAGTTTTATTATCTACTCTTTCATTTCTGATTTCAGTTACTTTAGTCCCTTTTTAAAAAATTTGTCAATCTGGCTAAATGTTAACTTTTTCAAAAAACCAAATCTTATTTTTTGCCGATCTTTTCTTATGTTTTTCCTTCCTCTGTTTTAGTTATTTCTACTTAATCTTCATTTCCCTCATTCTATTAGCTTTGAGCTTAGTTTGCTGTCTCTCTCTTTCTCTTTTTAAAGTGTAAAGCTAGGTTGTTTATTTAAGGTATTTTTCTTCATGTAAACATTTAGTGTTATAAACTTCCCTCTTAGAATTGTCTTTTGCTGCATCTCACAAGTTTTGATATGTTGTGTGTCCATTTTGCTTGTTTTAAGACATTAGTTTTCCTTTCAATTTTTTCTTTGAGCCATTGGTTGTACAAGAACATATTTAATTTCCACATATTTGTGAATTTTCCTATTTCTCTCCTGTAATGAATTTCTTATTTCAAATCATCATGGTCAAAAAATATTTATATGATTTTAGTATTCTTAAATTTTGTTAAGACTTGTTTTGTGGCCTGCCAAATGATCTATCCAGAAGAATATTTCATATGTTTTGGGGAAGAATAGATATTCTTCTATTGTTTGATGGACTGTTCTGTACATGTCTGTTAGGTTCATTTAGTCTAAAGTGTAAAGTTCAATATTTCCTTATTGATTTTCTGTCTGGATGATCTCTATTGTTGAAAGTAGTGTATTGAAGTCTCCTAGTATTATTTTATTGTTGTTAATTATTCCCTTTGAATCTGCTAAAATTTTTTTTTAATGTTTTTTTGTTTGTTTTTTTTATTGTGAAGTTGTGGGGTACAGGTAAGGGTTAGGTATACAATTGCGTTTCATTCAGGCACCCTGTTGATATGGGATGTTTCCCCGTTCCCAGACAGATATTTGCTACTGTTAATCCCATCTCCCTCCCCCCACCATAGTTTCCCAGTACGGTCAATCATTTTCGTATAGTATTGCATTGGATGTTTAAGGTCCATTATATGAGTGAGAACATGTGATTCAGAATTTTGTTTCTCCATTTCCTTTGATCCATTCCTCTCTATTCCACTCCTTCCATACCATTCCTCTCCATTCCATTCCATTCCATT
>NW_007039968.1:157876-163234 GCF_000164805.1 Carlito syrichta | reverse complement strand
CTGTTTCCAGGTTCTTGCTATTGTGAACAATGCTGCGGTAAACATGCGTGTGCAGGTATCTTTTTTATAGAGTGATTTGTGTTCTTCAGGATATTTACACTTGTTACATCATCTTGTGTAAATACACATATGTATCCATCATTATAACATGTAAATATATTAAAATTAAAATTTTAATATATTTACATGTTATAATGATGGATACATATGTATATTTACACTTGTCACATCATCTTGATAAATTGACTCCTTTATCATTATATAAAGAACTTCTTTGTTTCTTGTGAAAGTTTTTAACTTGAACTGTGTTTTATCTGATGTAAGTACAGTTATCCCTTTTCTCTTTTGGTTTCTATATACATTGAATGTAGTTTCCCATCCCTTTACTTTTAGCCCATATATGCTCTTAAAAGTGAATTGAATCTCTTGTAGGCATCATATAGTTGGGTCATTTTTTTAAAAAAAAGCAAAACCTATTCAACCACTCTATAGCTTTTGATTGGAGAATTTAGTCCTTTTTCATTGAAATACAGTATTGATAGGTAAGGATTTACTTCTGCTATTTTGTTAATTTTTGTCTGGCTATTTTGTAGATCCTTTTTACTTTCTTCCTTTGTTGCTTTCTTCCTTTGCCAGTTGGTGATTTTTTGTAGTGATATTTGAACTTCACATACTTGAATGTCCTTATTTCTCCCTAGCTTTGGGACGTTTTTAGCCATTATTTCTTTAAATAATCTTTCTTCCCCTTTCTCTCTTGTCCTTTTTAGACTTCCATGATGCAAATATTAGCTCCCTTGATAGTATTCCATAAATCTTGTAGAATTTCTTTATTTATTTTCATTCTTTTTTTTTTCTCCTCTGCCTGGATAATTTCAAATAACTTGTCTTTGAATTTACAGATTCCTTTTTTCTGCTTAATCAAGGCTGTTGGTGAGCCTCTCTATTACATTTTTAAATTCCATTCATTGTATTTCTCAGCTCTTGAAATTTCTGTGTGTTTTTTTATGATTTCTATCTTTATATTTAATTTCTTATTTTGTTTACATTTTGTTTTCCTAATTTCATTGAATCATATATCTGTGCTGCCTTTTAGCTCACTGAACTTCCTTAAAACAATTATTTTGACAATTTATAGATCACCATTTTGTTGGGTGTTCAGTTACTTGAATATTGTCTCAATTTGTCATGTTTTCTTAATGTTTTGTTGTTCTTTGAAGTCTTGCATTGCTGTCTTCACATTTAAAGACTCATTCACTGCTTCAGTCTTTTCTGACTGTTTTCAGGAGATAAATACCTCCACCAGTCAGCCCAGCTAGCCATTTTGATGTTCTCTCAGACCTTTCTTATGGATGTGCCCACTCCAAACTACTTGTTCTTACTGAGGGAAGAATTTCTAATAATGATGTCTTTTTTTGGTCCTGCGAAACCAGGGCAGACATGATAGCCTCCCATTTATTTTCTCTAGGGTGGTACCATAAAATGCTTGAATTTGTGTGCCTTCTCCCAATCCTACAGAGTCAATCAAGCTGTCTACATGAAACATGCACTTGCCATTCACATGGGCATGCTGAGACTGCTGGCTTTTGTGAGGGGGAATGCAGAGGATTTGGGGGTGACCATGGTCTAGTTGGGGGAAGTCTGCAGGCAAGATATCTCAAGAAGCTGTTGGGCAGCTTTCTGATTGAGTCTCTGGAATGGTTATTAAGGTTCTTCACCTTCTTTTCTGCTCCCTGTCTCTTCCAATTACTAAGTTGTGTGGATCACCTCTTGTATAGCAGTTTATATGGTAGCGGAGCAAGGCATTCACTCACCACATTCTCACTTTTTCCCATGGGAGAAATCACAGGTTGAGAGTGTGTCTCTTAGCATTAAGTTGTGCTACCTTGGAGGAGGGATAATGTGGATAAAGTTAAACTATTCTTCTTACCCTCTTCAATGCATCTATTCATGGATTTTGTGCTCCAACAGTATGTTGGAACTTCTCCACTGGACTCCTAGACACCCACAGAGATGCTCTTATTTGTGGGTACTTGTCAAAATTGATGCCTCTGTGTGGGGATGATAGTAGAAAATGTCTGTTCTGTCACCTTTCTCATGTTCATAACTATGCTTCTTTGTTTTCATATAGGTTATGACTGTTTTATACTAAAATGGAAAAATTGAGTAGTTGTGACAGGGGCCAAATGAGCTATAAGCCTCAGATAGTTACTGTTGCACACTTTGAATAAAGTTTTTTGCCCCCTCATCTATATAATTGGGAGAAATCAAAGACAGATAATCAGGAGGCTGGGGGCAGTCATGCCAATCAAAAGTCATAATCATTTGCAAAGTTTCAGGACTGAACATGAGTAGTTTTTTATATCCCAAATCCTTAAACACTAAAGAAAATACATACAGTATGGATTTCCCTAGTATTTCCCTAAATCATTGATTTTCAACTAGGAATGATTTTTACCCCTGTTTCCTCCAGAATACATTTGGCGATGACTAGAGACATTTTTGATAAGCATTGGAAGAATGCTACTGATATCTAATAGGTAGAGGCCATAGATGCTGCTAAACATTCTACAGTGCACAAGACAGCCCACCCAAACAAGTAATTATATAGTCCCAAATTTCAGTAGTACTAACATTGAGAAGCAATGCTCTAAAAGAAACCATCAAGAAAGCAGGGAGACAGCCCACAGAATGGGAAAAAAATATTTACCAACTGTATATCTGACAAAGGCCTAACAACTAGGATCTACAAGGAACTCAAATGTGCTGAAAGGGGAAAAAAAACAGCTCCATTAAAAAGTGAGCAAAGGACATGAATAGACACTTCTCAAAAGATGATATACGGGCAGCCAACAGACACCTGAAAAAGTTCTGTGTCTCACTAATCATCAGGGAAATGCAAGTCAAAATCACATTGAGATGCTACCTAACCCCAGTAAGAATGGCCATCATGAATAAAACAAACATCAACAGATGATGGTGAGGATGCAGAGAAAAAGTAATGCTTCTACACTGTTGGTGGGAATGCAAATAGTGCAACCTCTTTGGAAGACAGTGTGGTGATTTTTGAAGGAACTAGAAATTAACCTTCCATATGACCCAGCAATCTCCCTATGGAATATACCTGGAGGAGCTCAAATCATTCTACCAAAAATATACCTGTGCACACATGTCTGTTGTAGTTCTATTAACAATAGGAAAACATGGAACCAACCATGCTGCCCATTGAAGCTGGACTGGATTAAAAAAAAAGTGGTACATATACACAATGGAATATTATGCAACCAAACATATGGACTTCGCAGCAACTTGGATGGATTTAGAATCGATCATACTCAGTGATCTATCACAGAAACAAAGAACAGAGTACCATACGTTCTCACTCATAAGCGGACCTTGAACAAATATCATAATACTATAAGAAAGGAACTGGCAGTAGTGAGAAACTGCCGGGCAGGGGATGGATTGGTTGTTGAGGGAAACTGCCAGGAGAGAGGGGTACACCTCATCAACAAGGGTACCTGCATAATGAACATTTGTATACCTAACCCTGAATTGTACCACACATCTTTAAAATAAAAATATTTTTAAAATAATGAAAAAAAGAAACTAAACACGGTATTTCAAGGACTATTAAATCTGTATTTATATTAATATTCAAGAATTGAAATCATTATTATTGAACTTCCCCACCACCACTATAACCAGGTAATAAATGGAGTCCCAGCCCAAACTCAACTCTACGATGGATTCACAGACCAAGCCAATAGTTATTTCTCCCAAGACCCAGTGGAAATCTCTTAAACTCTTCTCCACCAAACCCCAGTTCAAAATATTAAATAAAAGGAATATTACAACCCAAGTGGAATAGCACTAATTAGTGACTTCCTTAAAGCTACTAAAGATGTAAGGATAATGGTTTCTATCATGTCCCTATTTGATTCACCAGTCTGGTTCTTAGAAAAACCAGATACTTACTGCAGAAGGACAGTGAACTAAAGCAGATAACAGGCCTTAGTACCAGCTTTTGCATCAGAATTTGTGTCTTTGCTAGAGCTAAGAAGGCCTCAGGTATATGGCGCAAGGCCACAAGTCTGGTGAATAAATTGTTTTCACTTCCTATCGAGGAGAATCAGAAGCAGTTTGTATTCACATGAACAGATAGCTGCCTACATTTATTTTCTTGCCATAGGCACTATTAACTCATCTATTCTCTTTAATGTCATTCCAAGCGTTCTAAATTTTCTGAAAGTTCTGCAGAGCATTATATTAGTACACTATATCAATGATGTCATATTAATCAGACAAGATGATAAATAAGTGACAAGTATTTTGAAGGCATTAGTCAGAAATGTGAACACCAGAAAGTAGGAGATAAACCCTGCAAATATTCAAGGACCCATTAAATTATTAAATGTTTTAGGGCCTTATGGTCTGGGGTATGCGAGAATAACCCCTTCAAAGTAAAAGGCAAATTACTTTATCATATGCTTCACCACTAAGAAGAGAAAAAAAATGCCTGGTAGGGCTTCTGGAAGCTGCATATCCCACATTTTAGAATGCAGGTACTCCTCAACTTATGATGTGATTATATCTCAATAAATCTATCATAAGTTAAAAATATTGTAAGTCAAACATACACTCAATGCACCTAACCTACTGAACATAATAGCTTAGCCCAACCCAGCCTACCTTAAATGTGCTCAGAATACTTACATTAGCCTGAAGTTTGGCAACATCATCTGGCAACACAGCACACTGTAGAGTCACAGTTCTATATCCTTGTCATTGTGTGGCTCACTAGGAGCTGGGGCTCACTGCTGCTGCCCAACATCGAGAGAGAGAGAGACAGTATTGTACCACATATTGCTAGCACAAGAAAATATCAAAATTCAAAACTTGAAGTGCAGTTTCTACTGAATGAGTGTCACCCTCAGTCATCGTAAAGTTGAAGAATCACAAATTGAACCATTGTAAATTGGAGACCATCTGTACTATTTCCAACACATTACCAGATAATGTGAAAGGTTGCCAACTCTGAGTAGGACCTAGATCAGGAAGAAGTTCTGTAGCAGGTACAGGCTGCCATGTAAGTGGCCCTGTTGCTTGGGATATATGAAAGAGCAAACTCTATGTTATTCAAGGTATCAAAGATGGGAAAAGACACCATGTGGAATTTATCAAAAATTCGTTCCAAATTTATTTATTTTACTTTTTCAAAACTTTTCCTTTTTTTTCAATTGTAAAGTTGTGGGGTACAAGTCAGGATTAAGTATATAAGTAATATTAAAAATTCTTTATTTTTTATTTTATTTTATTTTTTTATTGTGAAGTTGTGGGGTACAGTTAAGGGTTAGGTAT
>NW_007039968.1:103596-157856 GCF_000164805.1 Carlito syrichta | reverse complement strand
TTCCATTATATGAGTGAGAACATGTGATACTCGGATCTTTGTTTCTGTGAGAGGTCACTCAGTATTATAGACTCTAGTTCCATCCAGGTTGCTGCAAAATTCATGATTTTGTTCTTTTTTATGGCTGCGTAGTATTCCATCGTGTATATGTACCACAATAGTGAAGTCATAATGTAGATGTCACATGTTCTGGAGCAAGGCCATGCTATCTGGAGAGGAAAATTATGTACCAGTTGAAAACCAATCTTTAACATGCTATTGAACCATGGTAGAAATAGAGTGCCTTATCATGGAACATCAAGTGATTATGTTATGTGGCCAGAGCTACTCATTCTGAGCTGGGTTCTAAGAGATCCTAGACTGTGTTATAAAGCTTGATGGAGCTAGAAGCAATTCACTATAAAATGGGTGTGGTACATCTGAAACTGGTCATGATCAGGGCCAGAGTGCTCAAGTAAACTATATGAGTAGGTGAACTTGATTTCCATTCATCTGTTACTGTTGCATTTTTATCTCTTCTTCAGCCCACATTGTGGTCACATTATTTATGGTGTTGATAATAACGGGACAACCTTTATGATTTGCTGATGAGTGAGGAATAAGACAAAGCCCCAAGTCTGGTTCATAGATAGGTCAATCCAGTATGTATGTGCAAGACAGAAGTAAGTTTCTGGTGAACAGCAGCCCCACTCAGAAATATACTGAGTCTGAACACATTGAGTCATTCACTCTGTATGGAAGACAGATTTCAGGGGAAATTCTCCCAATAAACATATCTTCAAGTGGTTCACCTAAGCATTCATTTTGTGTGGAAAAAGAGGTGACCTGAGTAGAGAATATATAAGAACTCATGGCCATGAAAGACAGAAAGATCAAGGATAAGAAAGTAATAAACCTAGGGAAGTGTGATCCTAGGGGAGCACGGATAAATTCATAGGAGTGGGCATCAGGTGTGAAGACCTTCAAAAAAAGCCCATGTTAAGGCCCACCAGAGATCATCTGCCATGAAAACAAACAAACAAACAAACACTAACAATCAAGTAGACATAACGATTTGGGCTGTTAACATTGCCAAGCCTTTGTCACTGACAGCCACAGTGCAGACACAATGAGAACATAAATAGAATATTCAAGGTGGCAGATATGGAAGCCATGCATGGACCAAATATAATGGAATTCCACTCCCAAAGCTGATATAGCTACTGCCTCTTTGAAAAGTCCAACCTGCCAGCAACAGAGATCAATGTTGAGTCTTCAGTATGGTATCACCCTGCAAGGAGACCAGCTAGACTTTTTGTGGCAAATTTCTGTCTTGGGATATAAGTGATTCATGTTGACTGAAACTGACACATATGCTGGGTGTGTGTGCGTGCCTTTTTCTGTCTGTAGAGCTTCAGGATTTACCATTACCCGCATGCTTACAGGATGTTTGACTCACTGACATGTGATTTCATGTAACATTGCATCAGACCACGAAACATTTTACAGCAAAGAAGATGCAGCAGTGGGCATATGGCCATAAGATCCACTGGTTCTGGCACATCCACCTTACCCAGAAGTTGCTGTTCTGACAGAGCAATAGCGCAGCCTTTTGAAAGTAATAACCAGATTGAAGACAATAGCCTATGAAGATGGAGTACCATCTTCCAGAATGTAGTACACACCCTAAATCAGTGACCACTATACAAAGAGGGACCTCCCAAAAAAGCCAGAATTTATTTATAAAAACTTATGTATTTATTTTTACATATTTAAACACCAGTCACCTCCAAAGTACTCTCTATTTGATGTAACACACCTATCGAGATGAGTTTTTCACTGCTCAAAACAGTTTTTGAACTCGTCAGTTTTGATGCCTTTTAGTGCTTCCACCATTTTTTGTTTCACCTCTCCTACATCAGCAAAACGTTTCCCTTTGAGGACTTTTTTTCATCCAGAGAAAAAAGAGAAAAGTCGCTGGGGTGGGATCAGGAGAATAGGGAGGATGGGACATGGGGATCATATCATTTTTGGCCAAAACTGCTGAACACTCACCATAGTGTGGGCAAATGCACTTGTAAATCACCCATCATGAAATGGGCAACAGTGTTGAAATAATCTCCAAAAATATAAAATTCACTGAAGCAGAATGCAGCCTCTCAAAACAACGCTAGCTGGTACACTGATGGTAATGGGTTCCCAGAACACTTATCTAGCAGGGGAAGCCTGTACTACAGAGGGCCCACCCTCCAAAAAAATATTTTGTTTTTTGAGATCCCCTTTTGTATGGTGTCAAATTGCCAATAGGTGGATTATGTAGGTCTGGGAACCAAAGAATGGAAGTATTAAGTAACCTTGCTTAACATAAACTCCAAGTCGCCCACTTGGGAAAATGTATGCTTCCTGTCCCTGCGAATCTGGGCTTTGCAGGTTTGGAAGTCCTTGCTCCCATAGGGGGATTGCTTCTACCAGGGAACATGACAAGATTCCCAGTACACTTCAGTATCTCGGTCTTCTCATTCTAAAAGATAAATAGGCAGAAAAAAAAAGAGTCACTATTTTGGCAGGGATAATTTATCCTGACCTCAGGAGGAAATAGAGCTGTTACACAGTGAAGGCAGGGAAAAATATGTTTGGCACTCCGTTAATCTACTAGAATGTCTCTTGTTACTCCCTTGTCCAGTTTTGATAATAAGTAAAAAATCTTATCAGTCATGGGCTGAGAAGAACGTAGTAAACAGAGGCTCAGATGCCTCAAAAGTGAGGGTCTGAACCACCACAATAAACAAGCTACTTAGACCCACAGATGAGCTAGCTAATGGTGAGGAATATCTAGAAGAGAAAGGAGACCATAAATATCAGTTGTGTCTTTGAGACCAGATGCAGTGTCAGGGACTGTAATTTATCCCACTAACCTTCATCTTGTAAATTTCCAAAGGAAATTTTTAAAAAACCCACTAGAATTCCAGAATAGTTGTCCCCAGAACTTATGTAGGGCAAATGAATTGAAGTGGTGCAAAGAATGAACTGTAGCAGCAAAGTGTGTGGCAAAAGGTGAATGCTGAGGTTTGCTACTCAGATTGTCCATCAGAATTGAGATTCTAATTCTCACAGCTATTAAGAGTATTGAACAGCTGGGCACTCAAACGAGTCCTTCTCTGGGAATCTTTCTCCACTGAAGAGAACCATCTTGGCCCAAATTATGTACAAAAGCCGTGGGTGGATTATTTCCTATGTGGGGATATAAGGGTCTACATTAATTGCTTCCATATGGGAGGACTCTAAATGACCATTACAGTCTCACAGTACTCTATGGGATCGCTAAGATGTTGCTACAACCATATCAAAGTTCAACTTCTCCCTGTGATAAATTCTACATCCTTCACTCTTCTACAAGTTCAATCTTGAGGGCACTCCCCAGTAAAATTCCAGGATGCAAAGCTCCATCTTCCTTCAGTCAAATTTAAAAAAAAAACAAACATTTCAAATACTAGATATTTGGTTTTCTGTAAAATTTTAGTTGGTATCTTTTCAAATTTTTATTTTATAGTTATATGTGCCTGATTTAAATAAATGCATTTCACTTATTTATTGACATTGTATCAAGAAGTCTTGTCAATTTAATTTATTAATTCTAGTAGTTTATCTAAGGCAGATTTTCCCCTCTATTTCCTACCTACGTAGTTGAATTGTTCATGAATAATGATATTTTGTCTTATTTTTTTGTCTTCTTTTTCAGTTCTTCTGCCTTATCTTTTTCTTCCCTAATTGCACTAAGACATCAAGTTCAATGTAGAATAGAAGGGGTGATAGCAAGCATCTTTGTCTTATTTCTGATTTCAGAGGGGAAAGCCATAACATTTCACCACTGAATATGGTGTTTGTTGTACATTTAAAAATATATTTTGATAAGATTAGGTACATTTTATTTTATTTCTAGTTTTTTAGCAATTCTTTTTTTGTTTGTTTTTGTTTGAGTTGGAGTCTCACTCTGTCACTCGGGCTGGAATGCAGTGGCATGCTCATGGCCACCACAGTATCAACATGCTGGGCTCAGGCAATCCTTCCGCCTCAGCCTTGCCAGTAGCTGGAACTACAGGTGTGCACCACTACACCCAGGTGATTTTTTGATTTATTGTAGAAACAAGGTCTCACCATGTTGCTCAGACTGGTCTCCAACCCATGGGCACAGGCAATCCTCTTCCCTCTACCTCTCAAAGTCCTGGGGTTACAGGCATAAGCTACCATGCCCAGCTACCTTTTTTTGATTTTGAGTAGATGATGACATTTGTCAGATACTTTTTATGCATGCATTGACAAGATCATATGATTTCTTTCCCTTATGTTTTTAATAGGATGTACATGAATTGATTTCAGTCAAAATATTTTCATTCTAATTTTTTATTTATATACAGTAAATTTTGCTCTTTTGAAGTACAGTTCTAAGATTTTTTACTAAAACATGCAGTCCATCAACCATTATCATCAGTCAAGATATAGAACAACACTATCACCTGAAACAAATTCCTCATACTCCTTCTTGTACTAAACTCACCAAATCTCAACCTCTGGCAATCACCGATCTGTTCTTTGTTTCTATAGGTTTGACTTTTCCAGAATGTCATATGAATGGAATCATACAGCAAGTAGCCTTTTGACTCTGACTTTTTTTACTAATCATATGGATTTGAGATTCATCCAAGTGTGGGGATCAGTGGTTTTTACTTTTTATCACAGAGTAGTATTTCATTGTAAGGAAGAACTACAGTTTCTTTATCTATGCAGTCACTGAAGGAAGTTTAGCTTGTTTCCAGTTTTGTGATTATGAATAAAACTACTCAAAATATTTATGTATGGGATTTTTGTGTAAATATAAATTTTTATTTCAATTGCATGAGCATATAGGAGTAGGGTTTCTGGATCATATGGTAGACATATGCTAAATTTTATAGGAAATATTCCAGAGCTGTATGTGTTAGCTCATGCCTGTATCCCAGCGACTCAGGAAACTGAGGCAGGAGGATTGCTTGAACACAGTTTAAGACTGCGTGAGCCATGATTTTGCTACTACATTCCAGCCTGGGCAACAGAGTAAAACCCAAACTCTCAAAAAGAAAGAAAAATAAACAGAAAAAAGAAATATCCAAAATTTTCCAAAGTGGGTGAAACATTTTGCATTCTCTCCATTAGTGTATGACTAATCAAAAATACATATAAAGCCTAAAAAGTTATAAAATTTCTAGAAGAAAACATATAATACAATTTTGGGATAGTTATTTTGCATGTTTGTCAGCATTTGATATCATCAATATTTTTTGTTTTGGACATTCTAATAGGTAGAGTAGTATCTTATTGCAGTTTAATTTTTATTTGCCTAATGTTAAACGGTGTGATCATCATATCATGTATTTATTCACCATGCATATGTGCCATTCATATATCTTCTTTGGTGAACTATGTTGAAATGCTTTGCCCATTTTTTCTAGTTTTTTATTTATTATTATTATCGAGCTTTAAAAGTTTTTTGTTTTTCTAGAAACAAGTTTTGTTAGATATGTGTTTTGAAAATATTTTATTGAATTCTGTAATTTCTCTTTTCATCTTAAGTTTTTGGCAGAGCAGATATTTTAAATTTTGATGCAGTCCAATAGCCATCATTTTTTTTCTTCTTTACAATTATATATTTGGTGTTATATGTAAAAAATTTTTCTGATCTGTGATCCCAAAATTGTATTATATGTTTTCTTCTAGAAATTTTATAACTTTTTAGGCTTTATATGTATTTTTGATCCATTTGAAATTGGCTATTGAATATGGTACAAGATATGAGTAAAAGTTTATTTTTATACAGTTATACTTTGTATGACTTGAAGTTAATATTTTTAGTAACATTTATTGAAAGCATAATTCATTTATCATTCTTCATCACTCATTAAATTGCTTTGTACTTTTGTCAAAAATCAATTGACCATAGATGTGTAAGTCTGTTTCTGGATGCTCTATTGTGTTTACTTAATCTGTATGTCAATTCCTCCACCAATACCACACTGTCTTGATTATTGTAGCTGAATAGCAAGCTTTAAAATTGTATAGAATAATTCCTTCTCTATTTTATTCTTTTTTAAAAATTGTATAGAATGATTCCTTCTCTACTTTATTCTTTTTCAAAATTATATTGGCTGTTCTAGTTCTTGTGTCTTTTACACTTTATTTTTGTAATTGAGTATTTTCTTTATTCTGTCTAAATGTGCTTTGATTATTCACACAAGCTACCATACATTGTAGCCAGGGGTAGGAAGAATGGCAATTTGATCCAAATCAAATAACTTAAACAGTTATTTTAGGCAAAGCTCAGACTTTTGGGTGAAGGTGTGCAGATGCTCACAGGTCTGTCTTTTTTCTGTGCTCCAGAAAGCTTCTGGGTTCACTTGGGAGGGATTTTTTTTTGAAGATGTGGGGTACAATTCAAGGTTAGGCACATAAGCAGTCATTGTAGAGGTGAAGTTGGGAAAGGATGTTAAGTGACAACTTGGCTTTAGTTCCCTGCAGGTACACAAAAGCTTTTCAAAGATCAGTTAGGATGTTTTTAGGGGACTTAATATCTAGATTTTCAATTTCCTTATGTACTTAAATTTTTAAATTAATAGATTTTATATTAGAACATTTTTTAAATTTACAGAAAAGTTGATCAAAAAGTACAGAATTCCCATACTATACTCCCCTTGAGCACACACAACTTTCCTATTATTAACGTCTTACATTGCGGTGATAACTTTGGTACAACTAATGAAACAACATTGACACATTATTATTAACTAAAGCTCACACTTTATTTAGTTTTTACCTATTGCCCTCTTTTGATTCTAGGATCCCATCCAGAAGATCACATTGCTTTTAGTTGTCATGTCTCATTAGCGTCCTCTCATTGTGACAGGTGCTCAGACTCCCTATTTTGATGACCTTGAGAGTGTTGAAGAATACTGGTTGGGTTTACTGTAAGATGGCCCTCTTTTGGGATTTGTCTGATGTTTTGCACATAGTTAGACTGAGGTTCTGGAATTTGGGGAGGAAGATCACAGAGGTAAAGTGGCATTTTAATCACATAGAAACAAGATTTATGACTTGATCACTTGGCTAAAGCCAGTTTCTCCATGTAAAGTTATTCTACTCCCTAACTCCCATATATTGTTCTGTTCTTTTTGGGAAAAAATTCACTATGCACAGCCCCTACTTAAGAAGTGTGTTATCTACATACAGTTGTCCCTTGGTATCCACAGGCGATTGGTTACAGGACACCTAAGGATCCCAAAATCTGTGGATACTCAAGTTTCTTATATAAAATGATGTCGTATTTGCATATAACTTACATTCATCCTCTCATATGCTTTAAATCATCTCTAGATTACTTGTAATGCCTGAAACAGTGTAAATGCTATGTCAATAATTTTTATAATGTATTGTTTTGTTTGTATTATTTTCATGGTTGTATTATTATTTTTTACAGTTTTTTTCAAGTATTTTTGATCCATTGGTTGGTTAAATCCACAGATGTAGAGCATGGGATACGGAAAGTCAACATTTGGACATCTGTAGAATTCCTCTGGATCACATTAAAAGTTTTCCACATTTTTAAATCAGGTTGCCAATTTCCATAAAACTTTGCTGAAATTTTGGTTGCAATTGAGTTGACTTTATAGATCAGTTCGGAGAAAACTGACCTCTTAAAAATACTGAGGCTTCCAATCCATAAACACAATGCAAGTCTCCATTGATCTGTCTTTATTGACTTCTTTCATCAGTGTTTTATACTTTTCAGCACACAGATCTTATACATATTTTGGAAAGTTTATACTTAAGAATTTTATACCTTTGGTCATATTGTACATGGAAATGATTTTAAATTGTTATTTTCAATTGTTTTTTGCTTATATATAGAAATAAAATAGATTTTTGAAAAATGACTTTATCGTCCATAACCCTAATAAATTCACTTATTTATAGTATCTTTTTGTAATTCCTTGTAATTTTTTTTTACATGAGTAGTCTTATTGCCTGGTGATAGAAACAGATTTACTTCTATTCAAGTCTAGGTGGCTTGTATTCATGTTTCGTGCCTTATAGGCAAGAAAATAAGAGTTATGAGAGTGAATATTCCTATCTTGTTAGGGCAATATTAGGGAGGAATCATTCACTATGATACTATATGTTCTTTACCAGGTTGAGGGAATTTTCTCTGATTTCTAGTTTGCTTAGATATTTTATCAAGGATGGATGATGGATTTTGTCAACTGCTTCCTCTTTATCTATAGAGATGGTCACGTGATTTTGCTTGTTTTTGTTTGTTTGTTTTTATTTTTGTCTGATAATGTGGTGAAGTACATTGTTTGTTTTCTGAATGTTACACCAAACTTTGATTCCTGGGACAAACTCCATTTGGTCACATTGTCTCTTATATATTTTTGAAACAGAGTCACTGAAATTTTGTAAAGATTATTTGCATGTAAGTTCAGGAGGAATATGTAGCTTTCTTTTTTTGTAATGCCTTTGTATTTGATATCAAAGTAATGCTAGCCTCATAGACTAATTAGAGAATAATTCGCACCTCTTCAATTTCTTGGAGAAGAAATTTTGTAGAATTTTTGTAGAATTGTTATAATTTCTTTTTAAAATATTTGATAGAACTTCCAATTAAGCTACCTGGATCAAAGATCTCCTTGTGGGGTATTTTAGATGTAAATTCTTTTTCCTAAAAGGCATTTTAACTATTTATAAAATAATGAATGAAATGTCTATGACTTTTGAGGCAGATGACATGCTTATGCTAAATATGTATAATACTCTGTACAGCTTTTGGTAATAAGAAAGACCTAGTACTATGGCTTTGATCACAATACATACTAGATCGTGATATACATACAAGCAGAGTATTCATATACTGTTTATCTGAGATGATGATATATGCTAATAGTTCCTCCTTGGAATGTGAATGGAAACCAAAAAGCCTTGGTTTCCATTCACATTCCAAGGAGGAACTATTAGCATATATCAATAAACCAATTAATTAATTCTGGTGTTCTTTTTAATTGTTTTTAATGTTAAAGATGTGGGGTACAAATCAGGATTAGATAGATAAGTGGTCATCATACAGATAAAGTTTGGACCTCCCTTCGGTCCCCACTTCACCTAGTTTGAGATCACATACACTTATTGATGTTATATGACCCCCCTCCTGTAGTGTCCTACTACTGCCAACCCCTTTCTTTTTTTCTTTTTATTTTTTATTATTTATTTATTTATTTTTATTATGAAGTTGTGGGGTACAGTTAAGGGTTAGGTAGGTATACAATTGCGTTTCATTCAGGCATCCTGTTGATATGGGGTGTTTCCCCGTTCCCAGACAGATATTTGCTACTGTTAATCCCATCTCCCTCCCCCCACCATAGTTTCCCAGTACGGTCAGTCATTTTTGTATAGTATTGCATTGAATGTTTAAGGTCCATTATATGAGTGAGAACATGTGATATTCGGATCTTTGTTTCTATGAGAGGTCACTCAGTATTATAGACTCTAGTTCCATCCAGGTTGCTGCAAAATTCATGATTTTGTTCTTTTTTATGGCTGCGTAGTATTCCATCGTGTATATGTACCACATTTTTTAAATCCAGTCCTCTTTTGAGGGGCAGTATGGCTGTTTCCAGGTTCTTGCTATTGTGAACAACGCTGCGATAAACATGCATGTGCAGGTACCTTTTTTATAGAGTAAATTGTGTTCCTTACAACATTATGATAAATGTTCAGGGTCTGCTTATAAGTAAGAACATGTGGTACTCAGTTATTTGTTTCTACAATAGATCACTAAGTATGATAGATCCTAAGTCAATTCAAGTTGCTGCAAAGCCCATAATTTTGTCCTTCTTTATGACTGTATAATATTCCATCATGTATATATACCATTAAAAAAATCCAATCCACTTTTAATGGGCAGCATGGTTGGTTCTGTGCTTTTCTAGTGTGGATAATGCTGCAATAAACATGAGTGTGCAGGTATCTTTTTCTTTTCTTTTTTTTTGACTTGGAGTCTCACTCTGTCGCCCAGACTAGAGTGCAGTGGCCACTCCCGGCCACCGCAGCCTCGACCTGCTGGGCTCCAGCGATCCTTCTGCCTCAGCCTTCCAAGTAGCCGGAATTACAGGCAGGCACTACCACGCCTGGCTGATTTTTTGATTTATTGTAGAGATGAGGTCTTGCTGCCCAGGCGGGTCTCGAACCCGCGGGCTCAGGCAATCCACTCACCTCAGCCTCCCAAAGGCACGGGATTACAGGCTGAGCCACCGAGCCCGGCTTGGTATCTTTTTCATAGAATAATTTAAGTTTCTCCAGATATACTCCCAGAAGAAGGATTCCTGGGTCATGTGGAAGGTCCATTTTTAGAACTTTTGGGAACTACCACACTGTTTTCCACAGAGGTTGTATTAGTTTACTCTCCCAACAAGAGTGTAGAAGTGTTCCCTTTTTCCTGCATCCTCTCCAGCATCTGTTGTTTTTTGAGTTATGGATAATGGCCATCCTAACTGGAGTTAAGTGGTATCTCAGTGTGGCTTTAATTTGCATTTCTTGATGAATAGTGAGACTGAGCATTTTTTCATGCATCTGTTGGCTGCTCATATGTCTTCTTTGAAGAAGTGTCTATTCATATGTTTTGCCCGTTTTTTTAATTATAAAGGTGTGGGGTACAATTCAGGGTTAGGTATACAAACATTGATTATGCAGGTACCCTTGTTGACAAGGTATGCCCCTACCCCCCCCAGCAGTTTCCCTCAACTGCCAATCCCACTGCCCCCCCTGAGAGTTTCCCACCACTACCAATCCCCTTCTTATAGTATCATAATTGTTCAAGGTCCACTTATGACTGAGAATGTATGTCACTTTCTTCTTTGATTCTGTGATAGATCACTGTGTATGATCGACTCTAAATACATCCAAGTTGCTGTGAAGTCCACGTTTGTCTTTCTTTATGGCTGCATAATATTCCATTGTGTATATGTACCTTTTTTTGTATCCAGTCCAGCTTTGATGGGCAGCATAGTTGGATCCATGTTTTTGCTATTGTGAATAGAGCTGCAACAAACATATGTGTGCAGGTATCTTTTTTGTAGAATGATTTTAGTTCCTCTGGGTATACTCCCAATTGGGGAGTTGCTGGGTCATATGGAAGGTCAATTTCTAGTTCTTTCAGAAGTTGGCATATTGTCTTCCAAAGAGGTTGCACTAGTTTGCATTTCCACTAGCAGTGTAGAAGCCTTCCTTTTTCTCCACATCCTCAACAGCATCTGTTGTTGTTTTATTCATGATGGCCATTCTTACTGGGGTTAGGTGGTATCTCAATGTGGTTTTGATTTGCATTTCTCTGATGAGTGAGGCAGAGCACTTTTTCATGTGTCTGTTGGCATCCCGTATATCTTCTTTTCAGAAGTGTCTATTCATGTTTTTTTCCCACTCTTGAATGGGGCTGTTTGTTTTTTTCCTTTTGGCGAGTTTAGTTCCTTATAGATCCTAGATGTTAGGCCGTTGTCAGATATACAGTTGGCAAATACTTTTTCCCATTGTGTGGGCTGTCTCCCTGCTCTCTTGATGGTGTCTTTTGCTTTGCAGAAGCTCGTTAGTTTGATGAGGTACCACTTGTCTATCTTATTTCATAACGTATGGGCACTTAGGGTACTGAATAAGAATTGGTTGCCAGTTCCAATTTCCATAATGGTGTCTCCTGCATTTTCTAAGATTCTTATAGTTTGATTTATGTTGAGGTCTTTGACCCATTTAGAGTTAATTTTTGTGTATGGTGATAGGTAGAAGTCCTGTTTTAATCTTCTGCACGTGATTAGCCAGTTTTCCCAGCACCATTTACTGAACAGGTTCTCCTCTACCCAGTGGTTGTTGTTGGAGGCTTTGTCAAAGATGAGTTGGTTGAGAAATTGAGGCTTTGCTTCTGGAATCTCAATTCTGTTCCATTGGTCTATGCGCCTATTCTTGTACCAACACCATGCTGTTTTGACTCCTGTAACCTTATAGTAAAGTTTGAAGACTGGAAGTGTGACACCTCCTGCTTTGTTTCTTTTGCTAAGGATTGTTTTGGCTATTCCTGGTCGTTTATGTTTCCATATGAATTTCTGTATTGTCATTTCCAGGTCTGAGAAGAATGATGTTGATAACATAATGGGTATTGCATTGAATCTGTAGATTGCCTTTTGTGGGATTGACATTTTTTAAATGTTGCTTCTTCCTACCCATGAGCATGGAATATTTTTCCATTTGTTTGTGTCTTGAATTTCTTTGAGCAGTGTTTTGTAGTTCTCATTGTAAAGGTCTTTCACTTCTCTGGATAGGAAGATTCCGAGGTATTTCATTTTTTGTGTGCCTATTGTGAATGGGATTGTGCTTTTAATTTGGGTGTCTGCCTGCTTGTTGTTGGTATATAGGAATGCAACTGTATTTTTGCACATTTATTTTGTACCCTGAGACCTTGCCAAAATCCTTTATCAGTGCAAGCAGGTTTTTGACAGATTCTCTTGGATTTTCAAGTTATAGGACCATTTCATGAGCAAAGAGGGATAACTTGACTTCCTCTTTTCCTATTTGGATACCCCTGATTTCTTTCTCTTGTCTAATGGTCTGAGCTAGGACTTCCAACACAATGTTGAACAGGAGGACTGAGAGTGAGCAGCCTTGTCTTGTTCCAGTTTTCACGGGAAATGTTTCTAATTTCTGTCCATTTAGCAATATGCTAGCTGTGGGTTTATCATAGATAAAACTTACTATTTTGAGGTATGTTCCTTCTATAACTAGGTGTTTAAGAGTTTTTAACAAGAAGGGATGCTAGATTTTATCAAAAGCTTTTTCTGCATTTAATGATAAAATCATGTGGTTTTTGAGTTTACATCTGTTGATGTATTTAATGGTATTTATGGTCTTGCAAATGTTGATCCAGCCCTGCATTTTGGTGACCAAGCCTACTTGGTCATGGTAGATGATTTTTGGGATGTGTTTTTGGATCTGATTTGCTAGAATATTTTTTGAGGATTTTTGCATCTATGTTCATAAGGGATATTGGCCTCTAGTTCTCTTTTTTTGTTAGATCTTTACCCAGTTTGCTTCTGGAATCTCAATTCTGTTCCATTGGGTATTGGTTTGATTTTAGTTTTGTAAAATGATTTTGGGAAAATTCCATCTTTCTCAATTGCCTGGAATATTTTCAGTAGGATTGGTATCAGCTCCTCCTTGTACATTTTGTAAATTCTACTGGAAAGCCATGCGGTCCAGGACATTTTTTGCAGGTAGTTTTGTATGACAGAGTCAATCTCCTGGGTTGCTGTTGGTCTATTTAAGGTATCATTGTCTTCTTGTTTCAACTTGAGAAGTGTGTGTAATGTCTGAAAGTCCTCAATTTCATTTAGGTATTAAGTTTTTTTTCCATATAGGTGTACATAGCAATCTCTGATAATCTTTTGTATTTCTTTGGGGTCAGTTGTGATTTGATCTTTTGTATTTCTGATTGTGTTTATTTGTGCTTTTTCTCTCTTTTTCTTGGTCATTCTGTCTAGGGGTCCATCAATCTTGTTAATTCTTTCAAAGAACCAGCTTTATATTTTGTTGATGTTTTCTATGATATTTTTGTCTTCTATGTCCCATATTTGGGTTATTATTTTGGTGATTTGGATTCTTCTGCTAAAGTTGGAGTTTTGGTGGTCTTCTCTTTCCACCTCCCTTAGGTGATTTGTTAGGCTCTCCATTTGTGATCTTTCCATTTTCTTGTTGTGTGCTCGTAGAGATATAAATTCCCCTCTTAGAACTGATTTCATGGCATCCCAGAGTTTTTGGTAAGGTGTTTCTTCATTTTCATTTGTTTCCAGGAATCTTTTAATTTCTGCTTTGATTTCAGTGTTGACCCAGTAGTTGTTCAGCATCATGCTGTTTAGTGTCCATGTTTTTGTGGTCTTTGGCAAAATTTTGTAGGTGTTGATATTTATTTTATTCCTCTGTGGTCTGAGAATGCACATGGGAAGATTTCAACCTTATGGAATTTGTTTATGCTTGATTTATGGCCAAGGATGTGATCAATCTTGGGGTATGTTCAATGTGGTGATGAGTAGAATGTATATTCTCTGGTTTCTGGGTGGAATAATCTGTAGGTATCTATTAAGTCCATTTGGTCGAGTGTCAAGTTGAGGTCTGGATCTCCTTGTTGATTTTTTGCCTCAATGATCTATCTAGGGCTGTGGGGTATTAAGTTCCCTGCTATAATAGTGTTAGAGTCAATATCTTTTTTAGTTTACTTAGTAGTTGCTTTATAAATGCTGGTGATCCTGTGTTGGGTGCATAAATGATTAGGATGGATATTTCTTGTTGATGGATTGAACCTCTTATCACTATGTAGTTTCCTTTTGCATCTTTTAAAAATTTTTGATAGCTTAAATGTTTTGTGTGATATTAAGATTGCAACTTCTGCCTTGTTTTGTGATCCATTTGTCTAGAAATTCGTTTTCCATCCTTTAACTTTGAGTCTGTGTGCATACCTTGTAGTGACATGAGTCTCCTGGATGCAGCAAATAATTGGGTCATAGTTTCTTAACCATTTTGCCCTTCTTTGTCTTTTCTGTGGTGCATTTAGTCCATTTACATTCAGGCGGATTATTGAAATGTGATTGTTTATCCCCATCACGAGGTTCTTCTAACATTTTTTCTTTGTTTGATTGTTTTCTTTTGGCTTTGGGGTTGATGTATGTGTGTGTTTTCAAGTTTCTTGCTGCACCATATTCTCTGTTGATTCTGTGCTCTGCTGTTCTCTTGTGAAGTTTGGGATCATTCTTTTTTTTTTATTCTTTTTTCTGTGCTTCATACCTTTTAAAGTGTCTCCTGTAGAGTTGATCTGGATGCCAGACAATCTCTTAGGGATTGTATGTCTGGGAAGGATTTTAATTCTCCATCACTGATGAAGTTGAGCATGGCTGAATAGGAATTCTTGATTAAAAATGTTTATCTTTGAGGACTTTGAATATAGGGCTCCAGTCCCTTCTTGCTTGTAGTGTTTCTGCTGATAGGTCTGCTGCTATTCTGATTGGATTACTTTGTATAGGCAAATTACTATGTGTCTAGGGGTTGGTCTTCTCATTTGATGTCCTGTGGGTATTCACTGTATCTCTTGTGCTTGGTTGTTTATCTCTTGTGCTTGGCTCTGGTGAGATGGGGAAAATTTTCTTGGATTGCCTCCTGGAATACTTGCTCCAAGTTGTTCTCCATTTCCCTTCCTTCTTCTGGGATACCAATCAGTAGTAGATTGGGCCTCTTGTTATAATCACATTTCTTGCAGGCTTTGTTGTTTCTTTCTGAGTCTTCTCTCTATGTTTTTTTTTTTATATATATAGTTTGTGTTAATTCCATATCCTGGTCTTCAAGTTCTGAGATTCTTTCTTCAGCTAGGTTAATTCTGCTTTCCATGCTTGTCATCTTGTTATTTATTCCCTGGATGAAATTTTTCAATGCCAAAATCTCTATTACAAATTCTTTCAGTGTTGCATCTTGTCTTTTGTGAGTCTTATTCACTCTTTCCATCCATTCCCTAATCCCTGTCGTATTCTGAGGTCTGTCATTGGTAATTTCCATTGTGTGGGCACCAAGTTCTGATTTTTTCAGGAGTTTTGTCTTTGGTACACTTGAAATTGCCTGAGGTCTTCCTTTTGTTTTTCCTCATTTGTGGCAGATCTCTTGTTTTTCTCTTTAGTTCTGTTATTCAGTGTCAGTAGGAGAGAGTTTTCCTTCTGATGTTTGCTCAGTCCTCTATTCTTCCCTGATCTGGGCTGTGGATTTGTTCTATTTTGAAATAGGATGGTGGATGTCTCTTATAGTTTTTGAAATTTGAAATAAGTAGGGATGTCGCACTAGGATTCAGAATCTACTTGCAAATTACAATGTTCACTTATTGTGGTATGTGTTCCCTGAGACCCACTCTGCACCACTACTCTATATGATGATGCAAAGCAGAAAACAATTCAAAAAACAATTGAACACACACACACCAAAACAAACTGGAATAACAACAAAGTGAAACAAAACAAACAACAACAACAAAAATCCAAGAAAACTAAATACACACACATATGCCTAGCACAAAGTGAATAGAGAAGAAAAACAGAAAGACCGGGGAGGGGGGAAGGAATTCAGGTCAGACCCTTACACATGTATTGAGACACACCTTAAACTATAAAAAATGAAAATAAAACCTAGAAGAACAAAAGAGCAAAAACAAGCCAACAACAACAACAAAATCGAAAGACAAACACTTTATCATTGACATACACACATAAACAGAAAATGACAAATAAAGGAATAAACAGAAAAAGAAAAGAAAAAAATTTTGGGGGGATGCAGATCAAACCCTCACATAACACATTCATGCACAAAGGAAAAATATTTTTAAAATAGATGAACTAAGAAACAAACAGTCAAAACATTTTAACAAATTATAAAAAATTGAAAATTGCAAGAAACCCTGCCCTTTTGTGGCAGATTCTGTAGTTTTTCCTCTAATCTTGTCTCCTGCAGAGCCACCTCTCATTCTCTCCTCAGTGTCTGAAGCAGGGAAGGAGGAGGGGCAGTGGAGGTTGGTGGGGCTGCAGTTCTCCCCTCTCACTCTGGTATGATCAGGGAGATCTCCTCCCGTGGGGAGGTACGGGATTGTCTCTTCCCCAGGTATGTACTTGCAGGGGGTCCCCCAGCCAGGCCTATCCTGGAATGGAGTTCTCCTCTTGCGACTGATGTCCAGGCTCTGCCTGTGTTTGTCCCTGTCCGTTGTGGCCGGCTATGTGGGTCTGATGTTCAGATGATTGCTGGGGAGGAGGGGGCTTGAGGCCAGCCTGGACTCACCACTGATCTCTTTGGAGTTCTTTCTCATCCTTTCTGGCTACACCCTTCGTCCCATGGCTGGATCAGGATAGGGGATTGGCCACCTGGATCTCAGCAGTCATCAGGTTCCTTCGAAGTTTATGCTTTCAGGATATTCCTTCTTGGTCAGGATCAATCCCTGAGTAGAGATTGGGTCTGTTCCTCTGTGGTGAGCCAAACGGAGCACTTTCCTGCCCCACCTTCAAGATGGTGGTGGGGTGTCTCTCCTGTCCTCTTCCATGGAACTTTGCTGATGGACTCCCTCTGCAGCCCCTACTGCCAGTGCTCTGCCAGGTGCTGAAGTGGTGGGGCAAAGTCTGGAGCTGACAGTCTCTCCTGCTGCAATGGTGAGGGAGAACCTGGGACAATAGTTTCTCCCTGCCACTTTTTTACAGAAAAATTTTGTCCATTTTTTAAAAAATGGCGCTTGGCTTCTGCAACCTGGGAAGAGCCAGGGATGAAGCAGAGAAGCTACAGGACCAGCTGTTGCCCCAGGAGCCTGGCCACTTGCTCATGAGCCCCCACCTAGACATCTCTCCCATCATTTTCTTCCTAGGAAGGGTTTGTTGATTAAAAGAAAAGAAAAGAAAATAGCACTTGGCTTCTGCATCCCAGGAATCACTAGGTTCCAAGCCCAGCACCTGTGGCACCAGCAGCTGCTCCAGGAGAGCCCTGGCCACTAGCTCCCTAGCCCTCATTCAGTCAGCTATTCATATGCCCACTCGCTCACCGTCACATACACAAAATTTTCCATACACTCACTCACATCGGGACTCTTATAGTCCTACTGGCTCGGCTGCCATCTTCCCTACTCCTCTCTGCCCACTTTTTAATAGGGCTGTTTGTTTTTCTCCTTTTGGCACATTTGAGTTTCTTGTAGATTGTGGACATTAGGCTTTTGTCAGGTATACATTTGGCAAATATTTTTGTCTTATTCTGTGGTCTCTCTCCCTAATCTCTTGATGGTTTCTTTTGCAGAAACTTTTCTGTTTGACGAGGTCTCGCTTGTCTGTCTTATGTCTTATGGCATGGGCATCTGGGGTTTTGATCCAATTTCCATCAGGGTGTCTCCTGTGTTTTCTAAGGTACTTAAAGTCTGAAGCTTTGCGTTTAGGTCTTTGATCCATTTAGAGTTGATTTTTGTGTATGGTGATAGGTAGGGGTCTTATTTCAGTCTTCTGCATGTGGTCAGCCAGTTTTCCCAGCACCATTTACTGAATAGGTTCTCCTTTTTCCAGTGGTTGTTGGTGAAGGCTTTGTCAAAGATGAGAGGTTGAGAAATTGTGGTTTTGCTTCTGAAATCTCTTTCCTGTTCCATTGATCTATATACCTGTTCTTGTACCAGTACCAGGCTGTTTTGATTATTGTAGCCTTAGAGTAAAGTTTAAAGTCTAGAGATGTGGTACCTTCTGTTTTGTTTCATTTGCTAAGGATTGTTTAGACTATTTGTAATCTTTCATGTTTCCATATGAGTTTCTGTACTGTCATTTCCAGGTCTGAGAAGAATGATGTTGGTGATTTAATGGGTATTGTGTTGAATCTGTAGATTGACTTTGGTAGGATGAACATATTAACATTGTTGATTCTTCCAACCCATAAGCATGCAGTATTTTTCCATTTGTTTGTGTCTTCTTTGATTTTTTTGAGCAATGTTTTGTAGTTCAGACTATAAATTCAATTTCTTTAAATGATGTAGAGCTACTCGGATTTCTGTCTTCTTGATTGAATCTTGGCAGTTTGTGTCTTTCAAGGAATGTACATTTCATATAGGAAGTTTAATTTAGTGACATAAAATTATCCATCGCATTGTCATATTTTTTATATCTGTAGAATATTTAGTGATATCACCACTCTCATTTCTAATATTATGTACATCTTTGCTCTCTTTCTCCCTTCCCAAATCTTCTTCTTTCTTTCACTGAAGAGTCTGGCTAAAGGTTTACCAATTTAATTGATATTTTCAATGGACCAGCACTTGGTTTTGTTGATTTTTCTCTATAGTTTTTGTTTTCTATTTTATGGATTTCTGCTCTCGTGTCTTTCTTTATACTTTGGTGTGGATTTTTGGCTTCTTTTTCTATTAAGGTGGAAGATGAGTTTGTTGCTTGATTCCTTTCTTTTCTAATATGGCCTTTTTTTTTTTTTTGAGTTGGAGTCTCATTCTGTCACCCAGACTGGAGTGCAGTGGCCGCTCCCAGCCACCGCAGCCTCAAACTGCTGGGCTCTGGCGATCCTTCTACCTCAGCCTTCCAAGTAGCTGAAACTACAGGTGCACGCTGCCACACCTGGCTAGTTTTTGATTTACTGTAGAGATGAGGTTTCCCCAAGTTGCCCAGGCGGGTCTCGAACCCACAGGCTCAGACAATCCACTCACCTCAGCCTCCCAAGGTGTGGGATTACAGGCTGAGCCACAGAGCTCGGCTATATGGACTTTTTAATGCTGCAAAATTTCCCTCTAGGTGCTGCTTTAGCTGCATCCCTTGAATTTTGATATATTGTGTCTTCATTTTCATGCAACTCAAAATAGTTAAAAAAAATTTTAGATTCAGGAGGTACACATGCATATTTGTTACTTGGATATATTGTGTAGTGAGTGGTGGGAATTGGGTCTCAGATGGCCCATTCCCCAGATAATGAGCATTATACCCCATAGGTAATTTTTGAATCCTGAACACTCACCTCACCTCCCCACTTATTAATGTCCCCAGTGTCTATTATTTCCATCTTTGTCATCATTTAGCCCCCACATATGCATGAGTATATGTAGTGTTTATTTCTTGTCTTCTGAATCAGTTCATGTAGGATGATGATCTCCAGCTCCCTCCATGTTACTGCAAAGGACATGATTTCATTCTTTTTTATGACTGCATAGTATTTCATGATGTATATACACCACATTTTCTTTATCCCAGTCAATTGTTGGTAGGCACTTAGGTTGGTTTCATGATTTTGCTATCAAAATACTTTCTCTTTTGATTTTTTCTCTGATCCACAATTTAAAAAATTTTATTTGTATTTATTTTAAAGATATGGGGTATAATTCAGGATTAAGTAGATAAGTGGTACCATACATGTAAATTTTGAGCCTCCCTTTGGTCCCCACTTTGCCTGGTTTGAGATCAGGTACCCTCATTGATGTTATATGCCCCCCCCATTCACCAGCAGTTTCCTGCTTCTGCCAATCCCTTTCTTATTGTATTATGATAAAATGTTCAAGGTCTGCTTATAAGGGAGAGCATGTGGCACTCAGTTCTTTGTTTCTGTGATAGATCACTGGGTTTTATAGACTCTAAATCCATCCAAGTTGCTGTGAGACCCATAATTTTGTCCTTTTTATGGCTGCATAATATTCTATCATGTATATGTACCACACTTTTAGACCCACAATTTTAAAAAGATATTTGTTATTTAGTTTCCACATGTTTGAAGAATCTCAGAGATTTATTTTCTTATTGATATCTAGTTTAATTCAATTATGGGCATATAGCACACAAGGAGGGACCCCCCCCACCAAAAGAATTATTTTTTGGAAGGTGGGGTCCTTGTAGTACAGACTTCCCTCATTTGGTAAGTATTCTGGGAACCCATCAGCATCAGGGTACCAGCCTTGTGAAAAGCTGTTTGCCTTCAGTGATCTCTTTTTTGGGGGGGGGGCAGGGAGTATTCTTTCAATGTGTTTGCCCATTTCTTGATGGATGACTTATGAGTACACCTGTCCATACTAGGCTGAGTGTTCAGCAGTTTTTGACCAAAACCAGCTTGACCCCGTGCCCCACCTTCTCAATTCACCCAATCTTGTCCAGAGCGATTTTCTTCAAAGGGAAACATTTTGCCAATGTGGAAGAGGAGAAACAAAAAATGGCAGAAGCACTGAAATGCATCAAAATTCATGAGTTAAATAACTGTTTTGAGCAGTGGGAACAGTGTCTCAATAGCTGTAGTGCATCAAACAGAGAATACTTTGAAGGTGACTGAAATTTAAACACGTAAAAATAAATACACAATTTTTTATAAATAAATTCCCTTTTGGCGGATCCCCTTTCATACTTCATGTGGTTTGAATCCTTTTATATTTTGATATCTTTTATGGCCCAGATTACAATTTATCGTGGTACACATTTCATGTACACTTTGATTGAATGTTTATTCTGCTACTGTTGTGTGGAATAGTCTATAAATGTTGACTTGGCCAGGTCGATAAATAGAATTATTCAAGTCTTCTATTTCCTTATTGATTTTCTGTTTATTTTCCATATTAATTATTGGTAGAAGAATGTTGAAACCTCTGGCTATAATTGTAGATTTATTTTACTCTCTCCACAGTTTTTGCTTCATGTGTTCTGAAGCTCTGTCACTAGAGGCACACACATTTGGGATTATTATGTCCTATTGATGACTTGATCCCTTTATCATTATTAAGTGATACTCTTTATTCCTTATTATATTATTTTCTCTGAAATCTACTCTGTTGATATTAATATAGCCACTCCATCTTTCTTTTTATTAATGTTAGCATATTATATCTTTCTCCATTTTTTTACTTTTAAATAACTTCTTTCTTTAATTTAAGTTTTTGTAGGCAGTATATAATTGGATTTTGCCTCTTTTTAATCCACTTTGGTAATCTTTTATTTTTTTTGAGTTGGAGTCTCACTCTGTCGCCCAGACTGGAGTGCAGTTGGCTGCTCCCGGCCACTGCATCCTTGACCTGCTGGGCTCCGGTGATTCTTCCGCCTCAGCCTTCCGAGTAGCCGGAATTACAGGCATGCACTACCATGCCCAGCTGATTATTTTGAGTTATTGTAGAGATGAAGTCTCACCAAGTTGCCCAGGTGGGTCTTGAACCCCCGGGCTCAGGCAATCTACTCACCTTGGCCTCCCAAAGCATGGGATTATAGGCTGAGCCACCGAGCCTGGCTGGTAATCTTTTATTATATGGGTGTTTAAACCTTTAGCATTTAATGTGATTATTGATATGATTTAGTTTAAATCTACCATCTATTTCTATTTTCTATCTATTTTGTTCTTCTTTTCCATTTTTTGCCTTTTAGATTGAATGATTGTTATGATTTTATTTCCTATCTTTTTTAACTTATCAGTTCTAACCCTTTGTTCTGTTGCTTTAGAGTTTATATTATACATATTTATCTAATCACAGACTGTTTTCAAGTGCTTTTCTACCACAACATATATACAAGAACTTTGCAACAGTATCCTTCTATTTACTATTTTTGTCATACACACTATTTCTATATATATTATAAACCCTAGAATTCATTGTTTTGCTTCAGTTGATTATCCTTAAAAATGACATCAATGATAAAATAAATTTATATTTATCCACGTTGTTACTATTCCTAAGGCTCTTCATTCACTTTTGTAAATCTACATTTCCATGTGGTATCATTTTTTTTCTGCACAGAAGGCTTTACTTTTACATTTCTTATAGTGTGAGCCTGTTAGAGAGTAATTACTTTGGCTTTCACATGTCTGAAAAAGTCTTAATTTCTTCTTTTTTTGAAAGATATTTTCCTGGATAAAATATTCTAGTTTGACAAGTTCTGTTCTTTGTCTTCTTCTTATTCTAATGCTAAAAAGCTATTACTCTACTGTGTTCTTCTTCTGGCTTTGAATAAATATGTACTGTCCTTTTTATCTTTGTTCTTCTGTAGATAATGTGTCCTGTGTATGCTTGTATGATTTTCTTTTTTATCATTTGTTTTATCAAGTTAATCCTGATATGTTATTCTTTAATTGTCTTGATATTTATTGTTCTTAGGGTTTTTGAGCTTCTTGAATCTGTGGATTTATAGTTTTCATTATATTTAGAAAATTTTTGGAGACGATTTCTTCAAATATATTTTCTATCCCCTACTTTCTCCTCTTTTTCAGAGATCCCAGTTGCATTAATATCAGACCATTGGAAATTTCTTCCCAGCTCTCTCCTATGCTCTATGTTTTCCACTATTGTTTCTATTGTATTTCATGTTGGATTATTTCTATTGTTATATATTTAGGTTGACTAATATTTTCTTCTGTAATGTCTACTTTGGCATTAATTCCATCCACTGACTATTTTTAAATTTGATACAATGTTTACATATCTAGAATTTTATTTAGCTTTTTTTATCTTTCAAATCTATTTAAATACATTCAGTCTTTCTTCCAGTTTCTTGAACATACAGAATACAGTTAACTTTAATTGTCACTACTATTTCTGCCATCTATGTCCTTTTCTTGTCAATTCTGATCAAACGTTTCTCTCCCTTCAGTATGGGATATATTTACCAGCTATTTTGTGTGCCTGGTAATTTTTGTTTGGAAGATGAACATTGTACATTTTATTTTGGTGAGTGCTGAATATTCTGTATTACTATACATATTTTTGAGCTTTGTTCTGGGGCATGCACTTCAAAACCAAATAATCATTTTGCATTTGCTTACTCTAGGGCTTATTATTTTCATTACTAAGATAAGACTCTTTCTGTGTACTTCATTTATCTATGAGTCTTGAGTTTTTGTAGTCTCTTTAGAGAAAACCTGCACTACTCCCAGTCTTGTATGAGAACTGAACACTCTTGCCTCTAATCGTTACAGAAGGTTCAGCACATCTGATATGCTGATCAGTACTCAGCTGGATACTTGAGGGGGCTATGCAGATCTCCATAGTTTTGTGTGTGTGTGTATGTGTGTGTGTGTGTGTGTGTGTGTGTGTGTGCAGGTCTCTCCTCTTTAGTACTCTGTTCTGCAAACTCAAGCTGCCTTGGTCTCCCCAGACTCTTGAGGAGAACATCAAGCTTTACTTGGGCTCCCATTCCTTGTATTATGGCTTGGAAACAATCTCAAGGCAGTAAGCAGGGCCAACAATGGGGCTCTTCTTGTATGATCTCCATCTCTTAGGGATCACTGCATTTCCTTGTCTGAGGTCTAGCATCTTGAAAACTGTTGTTTTATATTTTTTGTCCATTATTTTAGTTGTTTCAGTGAGAAGGATGAATGTAGTTTCTATTATTCCATCTTAGCCTAACGTAAATTTTTTTCATCCTTTAGTTTTGAAAATCCCCTTTCTCTTAGTTTTTTTATGGCATAACTTCCTCTTGAATATCTCCTTGTTGTTTGTAACTACTCTTCTTTCATTAACCAATTAATCAAGGTATCTCTGTTCTTATCTCTACATTTCCCTTCTCAAGGCTTATCCACCATTGTCGGTCCATGTATGCCATTTTTTCTGATGACATATTAAGTATTAATTTACTTGAATGTTTGTATTATGTCTACTGCTGCCAAGAAGGATGTCTATTTAAATGTCTTCCTTTCATTTCAATTCAATAGTTTGATGTATTACAAAGTGCACTTGTTAAAGTGTTGATAGATCTGGATTCTAGTCCCTGCTCTGCTACTACAATAACTACCTGATTAGGTAACCTTAGAAAAATCACTTACATTTTCTTAGATTCGATTTACTTAGATAGAAGGAGAAGAAACTTGATTTAATCATTTCCAAAGCCTTTTTTCTAGCTTTAACATTCTTTTTATTTTAGGTAACTCTAGTTAAAACTGTTAAGTTTTTGTTATCGTGCCCACGTCCTGTCTCTGAAAACTAGCTGCCTTCACCTCAAATATTCATTAATGCCATGTTTTCCTACCAAACTCCATTTTCTCCATCCCACCCTGTTGGACATTACTGCCAGAGTAATCTTCCTTAGATGCTGTTACCAACTTAAATACCTGTGAAAGAATTTTCACTAGCTCTCTGCTACCTGACACAATATATACCAAACCTTTGGCCTGACTTTTAACTTACTTACTCCATATTTCTATATAATAATTTTCTATCCCACTATTCACCTATATAAATTTTCAGCCTCATTCTGGACCATGTTTTTTGTTTTTTTAATCACTGTCTATTTCTATCCCCATACCTATTGTTCTAGCTTGATGTAACTTCTTCTCCACTCATCCAAGTCCTACCCCTGAAAACTCAAGTCCTACCCCTGAAAACTCAACTCAAGCTTCTCTTTCTCCATGAAGCCTTTGCCTAATTCTTTAGAATGCATTGATTTCTTTATTTTGTAAGTCTCTATTGTACTGCTTCAAGACACTTCATAATATACTTACTAAGAATCTGATTATTTCATGCTTGGTAATTTTTTGCCTCTTCATATAAAATTTAAGGTTCTGGGACACACAAACCATACCTTCTCTTTCTCTTGATGTTTTGCAACCATCCAATATTTATCAAAAAGTCCTCATTGGTGGATTAAAAGTCATTCAACTGAAGTTTAGCTCATCTCTTTGCTGAATTATCATTAGGGGTGTGTGTGTAAAAATGCTGGCTCCTAAGATAGCTTGAACTCATGTTTATCCATGTTATGCTGACACTCACATGTGCTTTCTGGGCACTGTCCATTCCTAAATTTTTAAAAGCAAGTTCTTGATTAATGAGTCTGACCTGGAACTTTGAAATGCAGACCTGTCTTGATGGCAGGAGCTGTGCTTGCACCACATCATCCATTCCTTAGTGAACTTGGCAGCTCTTTCTTGGGAAATCTATAAGTGAATCACTGTGAGTAAGAAAGAGAGAAAAGCTCAAAGCTCTGGACCTTGATGACTTAAGAATAAACATTGAGAGAGAGAGAGAGAATACAAATATGTCATGGTACCTCTAGGATGAACAATCAGATACTGGTCAGGATCTGAAAAACCAGACAGCTTTAAGGAAGAGCAGAGAAAAAAAATCCTGTCAGCAGGCTTTCTTGGAAATGAAAGTATACTAAATAAGTGAAAGGAAGTAGGGAGCTGTTAAAGGATTTCACAGAAGCAAACGTCTTAAATTTGTTTTGAGTAACTTAGTATGCAGTATGAACAGTATTTTAAGGCTTCTGAAATTACACTTTGCCCTGTTCAACTCAAAACTCATTCTTAGGCTTCTGAAATAGTGAAATGGAAGCAACTAAGCCTCTCAGGTTTATGTAGATGTGGTTGGAATAAATGCATTCTTCCCTTTGCAACCACTACCCCTTACCCTGACAAAACAAAATGCTCACAATTTTGCTCTTGTTGACTTTCTTTTTTATTTACTTACCCACAAAGTTGTCTTTAGTAAACAGACTACAATCTATAATGCTGTTTGTTGAACCACAATTTCACCCACAACCAGGTGTTTTACAGCCAGCGACAAGGAGACAAACAAATAAAAGCATGTCAGTTGTATTGCTAAGTGACATTAGACATTTCTTTTCTTATGGCTGTTTCATTACAAGTTCACAAAAACTGACACCTAGAGGAAACTTTGTCTAGTGGAAAAACTGAACATCATGAGACCATGGCACTAACTGGCTGTTTGACTTTGAACCACACACCTAACCTCTGTGTTTTAGGTGTCTCATCTGTAAAACTACAGGGTGGAACTATATAACCTTTGATGTACAACCCAGGACTTATGTATGATTTGTGACTACACTGTTGCAGCCAGTGCTCCTGATGTCTGTCTCCTCCTTCACATTCTAGCTCCTTTTGGATTCTGAGAAATCTCTTCTCCTCTTGCCTCCTGGACCAATTAATGGTTTTATTCCCTGACTTTTCTTTTTTTTTTTTTGAGTTGGAGTCTCACTCTGTCACCCAGACTGGAGTGTAGTGGCCGCTCCCGGACACTGCAGCCTTGACCTGCAGGGCTCTGGCGATCCTTCCACCTCAGCCTTCCAAGTAGCTGGAACTACAGGCGCGTGCTACCACGCCTGGCTAATTTTTGATTTATTGTAGAGATGAAGTCTCGCCTGCCCAGGTGGGTCTCAAACCCGCGGGCTCAGGCAATCCACTCACCTCAGCCTCCCAAAGGCGCGGGATGATAGGCTGAGCCACCGAGCCCGGCTGACTTTTCTTTTTGTTTGTGGTTTTACATCTCGTAATGGTTAAAAATCAGAAACATGTTCAGTGTTCCTCAGTTCAGAAGTCACAGTCATCCCAAGGACCAATCCAGCTTATTGATATATCTGTCTGGCCAACACAGTGTTTAATTTAATATTTTTCTTTTTTAACTTGATTTTTAAAACATTGAATTTTTTTTATGGCCAGGTCATGTTTCCTGACTTTGACCCTCCTTTCTCTCTAATTTACTTTCTAAATAAACAATATTTTCTAATCTAAAAAAAAAAGAAACATTAGATTTGTTACCAGCATGTAGAAATCAAGAGATTACACAAAAATATTCAGATTTCCTCTTTTCTGGAAGAATCATAGTATCAAAAAACAAGAGGCCTTCATTTCTACAAAAGGATCAACCAGCTGGTATGGAGGAGTGACCACCCCCTTTTAGCTTAGACTCTTCAGTTTATACCCCTCATTATTCCTCCTTCCCATTGTCTTCCTGGCACACAGGCTGAGTGTAGTTGCCATTTATTATCATGCCTTGTGTTGCTGGTTCATTCTTTATGTGAGGTATGGACTCTCCGGTTTACTATAATCCTTATCAATTCTTATGGCTTTGAGGGTGAATGTCAGTTACTGTTTATCATCACATTTACACTATTGCTGTCCTTATACTAGATTTAAAATGAAAGTGATATTTTTGTACCTGATTTCTAGCAAAAGATTTAAAAAATCAGACTAAAAGAGCTAAGTATTTTGTTCATCCCACCCAATTTACAAATTTCTTTTACCTTCCTAACCTGTTAGTATTTATATTTGTAACCTCTGCTCTAGGTTAAATATATTCTTAATATATTCCACATTCACAAAAGGCATTCTTCCTAGAGGCCTCCATTTCTCCTCTTTGCACCTCCTTCTTAGGCCTGCCAGTTTTGCATAAAGGAGTTGGGAGAGTTTGTTGGTCACCAGCAACAGAAGAAGCCAGATACATTTTCATAAGAAAATAGAAAAGTACTATCCTAGTGTTGTTTAAGGACAGAATGTTTGTTTGAACTCACCTAAATCTGCCACATTACTTCCAAAGGGACCAGGGAGGAATATTGCAGATTTGCTGCAAAGGCAGAAAAGGTACTTTGATAACAATCTAGTTACAGCTTTGCACCATGGGAGTTTCTGTTTCCAGTCCTCACAGCTGAATTATGCTGATTTTCAGTCACATTTCCTGAGTTTGTTTCCCTGGAACACACATTTAAAGATTTTAAGAAACTATACAGCCTAGATAGATGTTTCCTTCTAATAGTAATCCTGACAATAGTTACCAAACTTCATTTTTCATTAAAAAAAAAATCACATAGAAAATGCAGATTCCAAGGCCCCATTCTCAGAAATTCTGTCTGTATAGGTTAGGATGGAGCATATTTGTCTGCACACTCAACAGTCTTCTGCAGAGATGCTAACCCAGGTGAGCAGTGGCTCACTCTTTTAGAAACACTCATCCATGAAGGGTTAACCATGCTGCCTCAGCATGAAAATGCAAGCCTTGCCTTTAAGGCTTTAATTTAAATTTCTTTCAATTTATCAGCTCAAATGTTTTGAAGATTTCCCAGTAACTCATTCAGGAACCACACACTCAGAAAAGGAGTCAGAAGCCAGGATAGGGGAATGCTACTACACTTTGAAAACATCAACAAAAAATAAAGACAGTAAAGGACACAGACCAGAGTTCCCTTCCCCTCTTTTTGATTTGTTTCTCTGGCCACTATTAGGCATAGATCAGAAGAAAGTGTCTCTGCATATTACATACCCCCAACACACACAGGTGTTAATAAAAGACAAGGATGTGAGGAAATCACATTCTAAACCTCAAATGTACTATTCTTTCATTCTTTCAAAACCAATATAATAACATAATTCTTGTAGTGTTACTTGTTCTGGTGTGGATATTCTTTAAGTGAATGAAATAGGCCAATTCTTTTATGCTTTATTATTCTCTAAACAAAGTTCAAAAATTTGTAAATTTGTAGAAGTTTTTACTTGTATAACTTAGCTGCTTGTAGTAGTAGATGTAAGCTATTTATTCTAAAAGTTCAAAGAATATATATTTGGCATGGTTTGATATTGCATCCCAACACCAGGAGACCAGAAGCCACAGAAAGATTTCATATGAGTCAAGAAGGGCAGGTATATCTTTGCTGAGGAAGTAAGGCATGATCTAAGATCTAAGATCTGAGTAAGAGTTAATAAGGCAATTGATATTAGAGATAATGACAATTGTAAGGAAGAGAAAACCGTTGTAGTTGAATTGCAGTCAACAATGGGCAGAGTTGTAAGGGATGTGAAAGGACAGATAGGCAAAAGCACTGCATTACAGGGTACTGCATTGAAGTCTATGTCTATCCTTAAAAAAGTGGGGGGGAGCCACTGAGGAGTTTTTATCTTGGGACAAAGTTGCCAGATAAAATACAGAACGTTCTATCATATTTAAATTCTAGATAAGAATCACATTTTTTAGTATTACTATGTCCCAAATAATGCATCAAGCATACATATACTGAAATATGCATTTACATATACCTTAGAAAATACTTAGGAAATCCTGTATTTTTATTTGATAAATCTGACAAGCCTATCCTGGAAGCAAACTGATTAATTTTAAAGTTGAAAAAGATCGCACTGGTTGCAGGTAGAGAACTGATGGGATGGGTGCAAAGCTGGAGGCAGCGAGACCTTTTAGAAAGCTCTCTTGTACCACTTTGAATGTCGAGTAATGGTAGCTTGGGCCAGAGTTGTAGCAGTAGAGATAGAGAAAAGGGAAAAAGCAAAATAAACAGGTCTTGGTGAAAGGTGGGACAAGAGGGAGATGGCATTGTAGAGAATGATCTGTAATGATATACTGTTTAGAGTTTTGATCTTGAGTATTTACAGTATTTTTCATTCAGATCAGAACACTTTTTGGGGTGAAAGGAGGTGCTAAACCAGGATGTATGATCACCCAAGTAATTTGTGACTTCCCTGTGTTTTTCTTGATCAGTACTACCAATGAATATCAATTTTGTTAATCTTTTCAAAGAACCAACTTTTGGCTATGTGGACCCTTTTAATTATACACTTTATTCACTTAATTTATAATCTTATTTATATTATTACTTTCCTTCACTTTCTTTGGCCTAATTTATTATTGTTTTTCCACTTTCTTGACATAAATACTTTGATCACTATTCTCAATCTTTTCTATTTTCATATATATATATATATATATATATATATATATTTCTAAAGGTATGCATTTTTCCTATAAAAATGGATTCATCTGCATCACAAAATTCCAAGGTTCAGAATTTTCAATATCATTCAATAAAAAAATTTCTAATTTTCATTACTATGTTTTCTTTGATTCATGAGTTATTTAAAAGTATAGTTCTTAGGCCACTTATGTACCCAATCCTGACTTGTACCACACATCTTTAAAAAATAATAATAAATAATAAAAGTATATTTCTTAATTTTCAATCATATGAGGGGCACTCTAGTTATCTTTTTGTTATTTGTTACTTATTTCTACTATGGTCAGAACATATTATTTCGGTCTCTTGAAGTAGTTGAGATTTGTTTTTTTGGCTCATTACTTAGATAATTTTGTCAAATGGTCTATGTGAACTTGGAGGGACTGCGCATTCTACGGTTGTTGGATATAGTGATCCATAAATGTCAACTAGATTAATTTTGCTAATAGTGTTCTAAAATACTCTACATTCTTGCCTGCTTGATTTTTCAGTCTGCTTATTCTATCAGTTTATGAGGGGTATGTTTGTATGCTGTAACTTGTTTTGTCCTTTTGCTTTCAACCTTCTTATATTATTATTTAGATGGGTCTCATGTGAAAAGCCTATGTATAATTCTTTTGCTTTCTTTTAAATCATCTGATAATCTTTGTATTTTAATTGGATCACTTAGTTCATTTATGTTTGATATGATTTCTTATATATTTGAGCATAAATATGTTATCTCAAGTTTTTGCTTTCTTATGTTTAATCTGTTTCAAGTTATTTTAGCTCTCCTTTTTTGGTCTTCTTTTGTATTGACTAGTTTTCAATCTTTCCTTTTAGTTTTGTTGTTGCATATTATTTAAATACGTTAGAAATAACATATTTTCTTAACTCATTGAAATATAATATTATTTAGGTCTTCTGTATTTTGATGGGCATGCAAGGACCTTAGAATACTTTAAATAGTTGTAGAAGATGATTTCCAGGTATTATTATCCCCACTTTATTGATGAAAATACTGATGTTCAGAAGAGGTAAGTGATTTTTTTTATACCCTCAGAGCTAATAAGGCTCAGAAAGATTTGAACTGATAGCTAGGACTGCACTCTCTGGAGATCTCCCTGGTCCATTTTGGGAACAGGTTTTTACAGTACTCAGGAGTCTATGAACTCTTTTGTTGATCCCAGAGACACACACAGTAACATCACGGTTCCCCCTTTTATTTTCAATTTATATATCATTTATCCTTTACCATGCAACCTTACATTTATTCTCTGATACTTCTAATAATTTTGCTAAGTAGGTAGGACAAAGTGTATTACCCAACTTTGAAAAATAAGAGAGCTTCAGAGAGCTTCAGTGAGTTGCCAGGACACAGGCACTAACTGGTACGTACTGTCCTAAAACCAAGCTCTATTGATATCTGTTCTATGCTATTTCTATCGTAGATATACTAGGCCCTGCTGCTGGCAATATTTTTTATAAAATGTCTTTTTTAAAATATGCAACATTTTTAATATCTTTATTTTTTCCTCTTTTAATTTTTATTTAAAATTGTGGGGTACAATTCAGGAGTAGGTATACAAAAAACAACCTTCCATATGACCCCACAATCCCCCTACTGGGAATAAGTCTGGAAGAACTCAGGTCACTCTATGAAAAAGATACTTGCACACGTATGTTTATCACAGCATTGCTCACAGTAGCAAGAACATGGAAACAACTGTGCTGCCCATCAAAAGAGGACTGGATTAAAAAAATGTGGTGCATATACACAGTGGAATACTATGCAGGCATAAAGAAGAACAAAATTATGAACTTTGCAGCAACCTGGATGGAATTAGAGTCTATAAAATGTCTTTGATAACATAAAGGGAAATTTTTAGCAAATTTGGAGATTACAAATAAGGTATAAGTTATTGTGCTAATATGATAGGTGAAAATGATTGCTCAAAACTAATACAATGAAACTTAACAAGGATAAATGTAAAGTTTAACATTTAAGTTAGAAAGCGATTTACTGAAGTAAAGGATATAGGAGAACTAGCTTACTAGCCTTTTCATGGAAGAAAGTTGTAGATTTCTTTAACTGCTATTTATTTGTTTAGCTTCCCATAAGCTTAATGTGAGCTAATTATGGTACATGGCTAGGAAAAACCTCTTGTAAATGGCAAATACGATGTGTAGATTAATGATGTGAAGCATGGGCTTTGGAGTCAGTCTTGGGCTCATATCCCAGTTCTAGCATTTACCATCTGTGTGATCTTAGGTAATTCACTTTTCCTCTGTATCTCAGTTTCTTCATGTGTAAAACTCAATACTAGTAGCACCTATTTCACAGAAATGCTGAATGAGTAAATTAAGTATATGGTGCTTAATACTACATCTGTCATATAGTAACACTCAAAAATATTGGATACTAGTAATTAGGTTCCAGCTGGAATACAACCAATTCTATACACCACATTATCAGAGAGGCCCTAACAAATTTGAGCACAGCCAAGATTGAAAGGGATTGAAAACCATCTCATATGAATAATGGCTGAAGAAACAGAATCTAGTCTGGAGGAGAGAATACAACAATGATAATCCTTGAAAACCATGTGTTTGAAATGCGCAGGTCCACTTATATACGGATTTTTTTTAAACAAATAATTATATTGGAACTTTTTTTGGAAAAACTTACAGATAGACCACATAGCCTAAAATTATGTGTAAAAAAGAAAAAGTTAGATATGCCATGGATGCAGAAAATGTGTGTAGATACTAGTCTATCATTTACTCCCACAAAATATATGCAGATTTTAAAAAGTTAAAATTCATCAAAACTTATACACACAAACACTTATAGACCATACATGGCGCCATTAGCAGTCTAGAGAAATGTACATGAGTATAAAGATATATTGTTAAATCTTAACTGCATAAAATTAGCTGTATTCCTTACTGTACTACATAATAATCTCATGACCACCTCCCTTTGCTGTTGTGGTGAGCTCAGGTGTTGCAAGTGTCCCTTAAGAAGAAGGGAATCAGGCAGCAGATACATGAAAAAAATGCTCAGCCTCACTAATCATTAGAGAAATGCAAATCAAAACCACACTGAGATACTGCCTTACCCCAGTGAGGATGGCCATCATTAATAAATAAAAAAACAATAGATGCTGGCACAGGTGCGGAGAAAGGGGAATGCTTCTACACTGTTGATGGGAGTGCAAACTAGTCCAACCTCTATGGAAAAATAGTGTGACAATATCTAAGGGAACTAAAAATTGAACTTCCATATAATCCAGCATTCCCCCTCTTGAGAATATACCCAGAGGAACACAAATCATTCTACAAAAAAGATATCTGCACATGCATGTTTATTGCCACACTATTCACAATAGAAAACACATGGAACCAACCCTACTGCCCATTGAAAGTAGACTAGATAAAGAAAATGTGGTATATATACACAATGGAATACTATGCAGCCATAAAGAAGGACAAAATCATAGACTTCTCAGCAAACTGGATGGAATTAGAGACAATCATTCTCAGCAATCTATACAGAAGCAAAGAACCGAAAAGCACATGTTCTCACTCATAAGTTGGACCTGAACATTACTCACAATAGCACAAGAAAGGAACACTGCCAAGGGAGAAAGGAACGAGGGGCACGTAACAACATAAAGTGTACCTGATTCTAAACCAGGGGAAGTGAGGACCAGTTGGAGGCCCAAACTTCACTTGCACATACACTACGTATGTACCTAATTCTGACTTGTATATGAAATGCCACTTGTATATGAAATACCACTTGTGTATATATAGATATATATATACATATGAATACACACACACACACAGGTACACACACACACACACACACACACACACACACACACACACACACACACACATATATATGACGTGTATCATCTCCACAGCAGTTGTTCATCTTTCAGCAAATTGCTGTAAAAAGCATACTATAAGAAAATGATTGTCAGGGGCAGGATTGGCAGTAGTGGGATTCTGCCAGGGGAGGGAGGAGGCACACCTCAGCAAAAAGGGTACCGGCATAATGAGTATTTGTATACTTAATCCTGAATTTTACCCCACATCTTTAAAATTAAAAAAAATTTTTTTAAGTCATTCTTGCAGTCCTCAAAAATTGTTATCGTGTTTAGTGCAATATCCTAAGCCTTCGGTAACGCCAGGGGACACACACGAAATGCCACTCGTGTTGCTAGAGGTTCTCCAAAGAAGCAGAGAAAAGTCCTAACATTACAAAAAATGTTGAATTGCTTCATATGCACCATAGACTGAGGCCTGCAGTGTTGGGTACTGCCCTTTCAGACAGACCATTCATCTTGTAAACAGACTACCCAAACTTATGATGTACGTGCATATAGTGAAGTACTGTAAATGCATTTTATCTTCCTTATTATTTTCTTAATAATGTCTTCTCTTATCTTCTTATCTAGCTTACTGCATAGTAAAAATACAGTAGATAATACATATAATATACAAAATATGTGTTAGTCAACTGTTTATGCTACCAGTATGGCTTTCAGTTAACAGTAGGCTATCTGTAATTAAGTTTTGGGGGAGTCAAAAGTTATATGCAAATTTTTTAGTGTGGGGCTGGGAGGCTTGGCATATTCCCCACGTTGTTCAAGGGTCGACTGTAGTACAAATTTTTGAAGACATCTTTTCTTCTGAAAAGGAATATGTATACTTTTTCTGTGTGGCTCTGAGAAAAACAACGAGGGCAAGTAAATAGATGGTGCAGCAGTTACAGAAGGCATATGTTGACTCAATATATGCTACCTCATGGGGTTGTTTAGCATTTAATGCAATAATCATCTGAAGTATTTAGCACCATTCTGAGGACATAGAAAGCTCTCATTAAATAGTCAATGTAATTTCTTTTTCCTAAAAATAGGAAGGTAAAATCATACAGTAGTTATGATTGTAGTTTTAATCAAACAGACTTGGGCTGTGACCTTGAGTAAATTCCTTAATCTCTGGTAGGCTTAGAAGAGTGCCCACCTCACAGGGTTGTTGTGAGTCTTCAAGATAAACTGTAAATTACAGCAATTGACACATAGTAGGAACTCAATAAATGGTAAGTTATTATTGTTGAGAAAAATTAAGGAAATAGAGTTGCATCAACAACAAGGAATTGCATTACTGACCCTTCTGTAATCTAGTAGCAAATAAGAAAATTAAATGTGGGCTTTCTCCTGTAGTTTTTGAGCAAGAGAAAGAAAAATACACTCTACTGAGTCTTTGATCTCATTTACCCAGTGGACTCACAGTAGAGTTGTCTGCAGCAGCATTTAGAATAAAATCTGGGACATACTGATTATGCATTAAGCCTTAAGAAATGTTAATTAAATATGAATTTAGATACATTTGTTTAGCCCATTTTGAATAATTTTATAGTCTATGTAATTTTTTCCATTGGCATTGTTTTTAATTGAAAAATCATGCATGAATGCACATGGTAAAAAAAAATTTAAACAGTACAAGGATTTGTACAATCAAGTATAAGTTCAAACTCTGGCACTATTATTTATCAACTGTATGGCTTTGAGCAAGTTACTTAACTTCTTTGTGTCTTAGTTTCCTTATAGCTAAGATACGAATCATGTCAGTACTTGCTTTATAAGGTTATTGTGGGGCTAACGTATGTAAATCACTTAGAATAGTGTCTTCGTCTATGAGAAGTATTATATACATTTAGTTATTTTTATGTACCATTAGTATTTTCCTGCGAATTGCTTGCTCATTTCCCTTCCACATTTTTTATTGGGTTATGGCACTCTCTTTCATATTTATAAAAGCTCTTTATCTATTAAGAAAATTTGTTTTTGCCATGTTTTGTAAACTTCTTTTGTTTTGTCTTAGCTTGTCAATTGTCTACAAATTGTTTTCCATAATATTAATTTTTAATAAATTTTGAATGTTTTATAGTCTTTTGTCTTTAAGGTCGCAGGGGTTTACGTTTTGCTTAGAAAGGCCACCCCATTTCAAAATTATTTTTTAAAAAATCTCCTATGTTCTTTTTTACTGCTTTTATAGTTATCCTCCGTAGTCCATCTAGACTTTTTGGTTGTAAGAAGTAAAATGGTGATTTACCCTTTTTTTCCTTTTCCAAATGTCTAGTCAGCTGCTCCAGCACTATTGATTGAATATCCTATGTAAGCTGAAATCCTTGCTACCTACCAGAGGACCGATGTTCTATTGTTCTTCAATCCCAAATATTAGGTGGCCCAATCCTAATTCATCTCACTTTCATTTTTCTTCTGCTTTCGACATGAAGAGAAGGTGACTTGGGTAGACACATTACTTAAGCAAGTCACTTTTCATAAATGAAAAACATAGAAGTCCAAAGGGAGAGGCTTGGCCTTTCTCTAAGATCCCTTTAATGAACAACCTTTGAGAGTTGTTAAAATAAATAAAAATTTTCTATTGAAGGATAGATATAAAACCCCCTCCTCACCTAATATTCCATTATATGGTATATTGTAAATAATTCAACCATGTGTCTCCATAGTTTCCTCTATGCTAGCTGTTATATGTATCGCCATGTGATTCTCAGACATATATTTTATTTTCTCTTAGATCATATTCTTAGATATGAAATTACTAAGTCAATATTGAAATATAATGTGCATACAGAAATAGTCATGTAAATGTACAGCTTGACAAAATTTTAAAATGAATACATCCATATAATCAACCACCATATCTAAAAACAGAAGCCTCACTCATAGCCTACTTACTTCTCCCTCACAAGAGTAAGCCCCACCGGGATTTCTAATAGCATATGTTAGTTTTCCTGATTTTTGAGTTTTATATATGTTTGGAATCATGTTTTATTTCTGTATTTTTTCATTCAGCATTATGGTGGGGATTTTTATCCTCTGTGTTGTAAATATTTATAGACCATTCATTTTAATAATGGTGTATTATTCCATTGTATGTATATACCACAATGTATTTATTTCATTTTATATTAATAGGCATATGACATTTTCTGCTATCATGAATGCTGCTGCTATGAACACTCTAGTGTATGCATTTCTGTTGGATATATACTTAGGAGTGAATGTATACCTTAGAAATTACTGTTGTGCATATATACTTTAGAAATTACTGGATCACAGAGTATGCATATATAAAGCTTTATGTATTTATAAACCAAATTGCTTTCCAGAAATGTATGCTTATGATGATGGAAAAAAGTCACTACACTTACGTGATAGATTATTTTAACTGTAAATATTTCATTTAATTCTCATAGTAACCCTATAAGGTAATTGGTGCTATTATTACTTTATTGATGATGAAATAGAGGCTCAGACATGTTAAATAATCTACCCGAGACCATAGTTAGAAAATGGCAGAGCCAGGATTTGAACCTAGATTTGTCTGACTTCTGTAATGTCCCTTCTATTATACCTCCTGTATTAGTTTCCTAGGGCTGTCATAACAAACTGTGTGACTTAGAACAACAGAAATTTATTGTCTTACAGTTATGGAGTCCAGAAGTCTGACATCAAGGTATTGACGGAATCTGGCACTCTCTCCTAGTTTCTAGTTGTTACATGCAGTACTTGGTGCTGCTTGGCTTGTTGCATAACTCCAATCTCTGCCTCCACTGTCATCTTTCCTCTGTGTGTTTGTGTCTTCACACAGCTGTCTTTCTTTCCTCATTGTCCGTCTCTGTGTCTTTTCTCCTCTTCTTATGAGGACACCTGTCATATTGGATTAAGGACCAACCCTACTCCAGGATGATCTCACCTTATTTTGATTATCTGCAAGTACCCTATTTCCAAATAAGGTTACATTCACAGCTACCAGGAGTTAGGACTTCAACATAGCTTTTCCAGGGAACACAATTTAACCTTTGTTCCTTCCTATCTAATTTCAACCCATTCCTCATAGTGGGTAAAAAGTTATCATGTTGTTTAAAATTTCAATTTTTTGTTACCATAGAACTGATGCCTGTGAGATGTGCACATGATGAAACAGCACTTGTATGTGACTTGCCAGGAAAATGCAGTGGTTGGGTTGAGTTCAGTGCTAGGCTATTTCTTCTACTTGATGGGCTTAGCAACCCAAACATTCATAACACTGGCTAGTATTCTGGTTGGAATTATGCATTCTCATATACATTAGGGAAAAAAATGGGTTACAGGGACCAGGCAAGGGCGAGGTCGAGGAAGGTGATACCTATTTATTTATTTCTGCAGGTGGGCTGCAGAATCTCAGAAACCTTGCACATCTATTGTTGTCACAGCAGGCTGGCTAATTGCTGCCGTATTTCCCTCTCACCAGTAATCTCTGTTTTCTTGCTAACCTCAGCAGAATTATGTTTTTTAATGAACACCCGCCAAGGGCCACACATTATCCTACAGATTTGGTGCATATAATTTCTAATACTTAGCACAACCTTTAACATAGTTATTCAAACAAGTGAAGGTCTTAGAATTAGCCCTGATAGTGAAAGGGGAGTGATAGTACCTAGTGAACAATGTGATCCAAAGGAGAAGGGCACATATCAGTGCTGGATGCTCTGTGACAAAGCAGGTTGTCTTGATGTTAGGGATAAATTAGGGGCTAAGAGAGCTTGAGGCATTTTGCTTCAGACTGACTCCTAGGGGCATCTTGAGTCTGGGACATCAGGTTTTGGTCCCCAGTAAAATAAATCTGTAATCTCGCACTTTTGGAGGCTGAGGTGAGTGGATTGCCTGAGTCCGCAGGTTCGAGACCTGCCTGGGCAACTTGTCGAGACCTCATCTCTACAATAAATCAAAATATCAGCCGGGCGTGGTAGCGCGTGCCTGTACTTCCGGCTACTCGGAAGGCTGAGGCGGAAGGATCGCTGGAGCCCAGTGGGTCGAGGCTGCAGTGGCCGGGAGCTGCCACAGCACTCCAGTCTGGGCGACAGAGTGAGACTCCAACTCAAAAAATAAAATAAATAAATAAATAAATAAATCTGCTAGGTGCAGTCTCTTTTGAAAGTCATAGGGACATAATACGCAGGTCTCTTCAGAGAAGTTAGCAGTTTGAAGATGGATCAGCATGAAAGTGGAGAGTTATTGTTGTGGCCCCTCAAGAAGCCATCTCGTCCATATCCTTACATTAGAGCAAAATCATACTCAAATCAAAGCCCTAAGGGTAGAATGCTCATCAAATTACAATTAGGTAGATGGGAAAGTGGTAGGGGAGGATAGTGTCCAGAAAACTGAAACTTGGAAAGCTTTCTTGTTTCTGGAATGAAGAAGTCACAAACTAATGACCCAGCACTTTAGTTCAGCCCACAGACATTTTTCTTTTTACCTGACATAGTTTTCTTTTTTCTTTTCTTTCTTTTTTTTTTTTTTTTTTGAGTCAGGGTCTCAGTCTCTCATCCAGGCTGGGGTGCAGTTGCACGCTCACGGCCACACTAGCATCGACCTTCTGGGCTCAGATGATCCTTCTGCCTTCTGCCTCAGCCTTCCAAGTAGCTGGAACTACAGGCACGCGCTACCACACCCAGTTATGTTTTCTTAAAATTTTTTCTGGTATATTGTAGAGGCAAAGTCTCAACAAGTTGCCCAGGCTGGTCTTGAACCCCCAGGCTCAGGCAATCCTTTCACCTTGGCCTCCCAAAGTGCTGGGATTATAGGCTTCAGCCAGTGCTCCTGGCCTGTTTTTTTTTAAAATTAGTTACTATCTTTTAAAAAAAATCAGGAATTTTCATTTAAAAATCTGTATTTCAGGCTTATTTCTAAAAAGCAATTGATCTCACCTTCCAACATGGCTCTTTTGTAGCTGCTTTCCTCTTAAATGGCAGGTTGCTTCTGATTGCCATGGTTGCCTTTGTAGTTGATGCTTGGTCACCCTTTGGTGTTATCTGCTTGGCCCATGCAGCATTAGAGTCTGGGTCACCGCTCTAGACCCTTGACTAGGAAAGATTTGGAATCAGGCCAGATCCAACTCTCCACTAAATTAAAACAAAACAAAAAGCACTAAAATGGAGAGATCAGTTATTTGGGGGATGATGGAAATGTTCTAAAATTGATTGTGGTGAGGTTGCACAAGTCTGTGAATACACTTAAAACCATTAGATTGTATACTTCAAATGGCTGAATTATGTGATATGATGTATCTCAAAAAGGCTCTAAAAGACAGACATTGGACAGATAATTAGAGAGGGAAACACAAATTATTAACCAACTTCTCAATACTATCTTTGCCACTGAACTCCTAAAAGGTCTCTAGTATTGCAATATTGGAGTGGCAGCAGATTCTAGTGTTTAGAAGCATGAAAAATAAAGATTAAAATAGAACCTACTTCAGAGTTTTAGGGAGAAGTAAATTAGATGATGTTTGCAAAGCATAGAGTACTCCCCCTGATACATGGAAAGCAGTGGATGAATGTTAGGTATTCTTGGTTACTATGATATAGAAGAGACCTAACAACACTTAGTCTCATAACAATGGTATCATGCACCCAGACAGTACCATGAATCCTGGAGCAACTCTTCTCAAGGCTTCTCCAAATGTGCACTCAGCCCTAGGTGGCTACAGATCCTCAGTCAGAACTCTAAGAGTTATGGATACTCTTAAGTGACGAAGGAAAAAATTAGACACAAATGCCAGAGTGCTTTATTCAAGCAATGTGATGGTAGTTGAGTTTACACAATGCTGAGAGTAGGAGATCTGAGTTCTAATTTCGCTTCCATCCAAATTGGAGTCCATCTAAAAATGCCAACTTTTATGTTTGAATTTCCTCATATATTGAAGGAAAATAGTATTTATCCTGTCTACCTTACAAACTAAGTAAGTAGGAAAACATGGAAGCTATTTGGAAATGGTACAAATTTCACATAAGGTAAAATTTGTTTATTTAAGCATATAAATTAGTGACATGATCAGGTGATGGGCATATTCCCACAGAAATGCTAAGGGGGCTAAAACTCTTGTCGTAGCAAGAGAAAAGATTATTTTATGGCTTTGACCCATTGTCTTTGCAAAGATTCCCTAGAAAATGGTGAAGCTATTGGCAATCAGAACATATGCTTCCACGGCTTTTTGCAAAGGAAAATTATCAAGCCAATATCCTTATCCTATTACATAATGGAAAATGTCTGCTTCCCTAGATTACAGGGTAGGGCACCAAAACAAAAAGAAAATTGCATTCACATCCAGGAGTGGGACGTTTCTTCTCTAAGGAGATCTAATCTGTCATTAGGAGAGTGGGTAGGTGGTTGTAACAATTTTTTTCCTTCTAGTATTCTTGATGAATCTCCTAAAATAATGAGAAAGGTTTGGGGATGTATTAACCCTGTTATATCTCTCCCCTGGCCCCAGAGTTGTCCAGATAACTTCAGGTAATTCATTCGATTAATATGGAATAGGCAGGGGTTATTTTGCCAGTGAAATGGTGGATCACCTTTATGAATCAAGCGCAGGTGTATTTAGCTGAGGTGGGGCCTGGAAGTACCAAAACTTGGAGGACAGCTTATTTGTAACATTCCCTAATGCATTTTTCTAGTTGGAACTGGTGGACAAAGGAAGTAGTTGCCAGCAGCTCCTTCTAACTCATTTTGTTATGTCAAGAGATTTTATTTATTTATTTTTGCAATAAGAAAATGGAAAACCTGGTTAAAAATAAGCACAATACCTGAACATATATCTTACCAAAGGAGATATAGAGATAGTAAGTTAGCATATGCATTCATTTATCTTTGCTCTGTCACCCAGGCTGGAGTGCCTCAGGCTCCAAAGTAGCTAAGACTACAGGCATGAACTACCATGCCAGGCTGTTTTTATTCATTTTTTGTAAAGACAATGTCTCGGTTTTTGTATTCTCACTTTGTCTAGGTGTCTAGAACTCCTAGGTGATCTTTCCTCCTCAGTCTCCCAAAGTGCTGGGCCTACAGGGATGAGCCATCACACCCAGTCCGATTTTTTGTTTTTGTTTTTTTAGAAATGAGGTTTCACTATGCTACCCAAGTGGACTGGAACCCCTAGCCTCAAAGATCCCCCCACTTCAGCCTCCCAAATTGCTGGGATTACAGGCATGAACCGCTTACAGACAAAAGCTCTTTTAATATAAAACAGTTAAAGGAAGGAGCTGAGAGAGGGGAAATAAGGTAAAAGTATTCCTGGGACCCAACAGGAGAAGTGCGCCCTGCCAACAGGGAGGTAATATGTTAGGTAGTGCAACAGAGGGATTAAGAGCATGGGCTGCAGCACCAAAAAGACCTGATTTATATCCTGGCTCTGTTGCTTAGGTTTGGAGCCAAATTTAAAATAGTATGAAACAATATTGATCTCAAGCAGCTCTTGAGAGAAGAAAATGAGAGTGCATACCTAAAGCATGCAGCACATTTCCTGGCACATAGGAAGTGCTAAAAGTAAGAGTAGTTATTATGGGATCTTCAGCAGGCCATTCAAAGCCATTCCCAATTTAACCCAAGTCTGTCTTTCTAGCTTCATTTCTCCTTACTCCTGGCCACATATTGTTTGCCTGGCCACATAGGGCCCACAGAGCTGTTCATCAGTCCCAAATTTCATCTTGCCTATCTATATCTTCCCTTCTTTGCTTATGGTGACCTACTTGTCTATTATGCCCTTTTTTCTGTTCTTATAAAAACTATCCATCATGACCCAGCTAAAGTTCCATCACTTTTGTGAAACTTTCACCTTCCTTTAAGCCAAGTGGCATTAAAGTTTCCCTTTTTGTATTCCCATTGCATTTTTTATTATAATGTGTTAGGTGCCATACTAGCATTATCAACAGCTATACATGTGTTAGTAATCTCTACCAACATGTGAGAACAAGGGCTCTGTTGGGTGTATTTTTATATCACTAGCACAGCAACTGGTGTGTAGTAGATATTCATCAGAGTTTGTTGACTAGGACTGGATTTGTCAAGGAGATTATTAACACCTATTTCACAATAGGATGCTATGAAGAAAAAGTGTGAGAACATATGTGAAAGCAATAAAAAATAGGATGCTTTGAACAAATGTAAGGAATTAATTCCCTAGAATTCATGCTGGAGAGTTTAAATAAAGATAATCTTTCTCTAGTCTTGTCAAATGATGATCATTATGCATATTAATGATTCCAGTGCATTTCCAGCTTATGAAGTGCCATCTGAATTATCATGAACTTTTCTAAAAAAAAAAAATAGGTTCAAATTCTTTGGCATTTGAGAATTCATGGATGATGCAACTAATAAAATTCTTTATATAACTGGAACATGTATTAGACCAAGATATCTCAATCCCCAACCACTCTTGAGAAATGAGTCTTTGACACCTATAAAAAAGGATGGGAAAGTTAATAACCTATTATCAGCATCCACTGTGAAAGGCTGATGTGAATGAGGCAAGGACACTCCGTCTGAAGTACACACTGTAATTCCTGCCTGTAGTTCACTTAGTTGATGATGTTCTTCAGTTTAGAATTTACTTTCGTATACTCTTTCGTCCTTTATTAATGGTCTTGTGTACCTTAGTTGCTGGATGTACTGGAACTCTTAGTGATTGAACATAACTGAAGTGGACAAGCAAAGCAGTTAATGCATAGAATAAATAAATTAAGAAACACTTTAGACCTAACAAAAATAATGCATAGGTGTATTCTATCAATAGCAGATTCCATTTTATCCCATCTGGTAATATTTTACTAATTTTATTATTGACAACATTTGTGTAGAGTTTGTTATTTATTTTATAAAGTACTCAGAATCTCTTTATCTCAAAATAGCAAATCTGAGTGGAGATAGATACTCAGGTGTTTAGTTGTCAAATAAATAATCAAAGTGAAAAATATTATTTCTAAGAAATAGAAGAGCAAAAATTGGCAATTAATTATAGTGCAATTTTTATAAAATGATCATGAATCTTTGTGCTGTCCATGTATGCTCATTTAATTCTCTCAATGAACTTGTGGAAGAAGTATGGTCATTATCTCCATTTTTGAATGAAAAATCTGAGGTTTAGAGGTGAGCTCATTTACCTAAGAGCACACAGCTAGTAATTGATGGATGATAACTCTCCACCAAAAAAGATGGGGTCAATAAACCTATAACAGTAAATAGGGCTGTTTAAGAACACTCTTTTCAACCTCATATCTAGAAAATGATTTGAAAAGAAAAACATTACTAACTCACAATAGAATAACCAGAATAATAAATGGCTTTTTGGCTAACAAAATGTAATCCAAAGTTTCAATGACATAGGGGATACAAAACAGCAGCCTCACACTCTGAAAATTCTTTTTACTTATAGGCATTATAAGCAGAGAGGGGATGTGTCTTTGTGTGGAGCTGCAAAAAAGAACTTTATAGAAAAACAAGCATCACCTAAAACAAGAGTCAAGGAAACCAGAAGGCCAAAACAAGAAGTCAGGAAAGCACAAAATGTAGAGCAAAGTATGTCAGTATTGGATTTGTAGAGCACAAAGTTGTAGGTTCCTTGAAATAAGAGCTTCACCTAGAGGAAAATACTCTACTTTGAGATGACAACCCAGGATTTCTTTCTAAAAGGATCATTGTAGCTTAATGATCTGAGTGGGTTAACTTTTCTGTAAAACTGTCTTATCATATGGTCTTTGTGCATGGGGTCATGCCTATTCAAGAGGTGCAAATGCTTGGCACAGGTGCTTTTCCTCTCTATTCCTGTGTTCTTGGCAAACATTGCAAATAGATTATAGCACTCTTTCTTATTGTCTAGAACCAACCTCAGAATCATTCTTGATATAGCCCTGCTGATGGCCACTATCAATTTATAGAGTTCGCCACATGAAATGGGGCTTATTTGCTGTCTATGACCCAGAGTACACAGATTATTTTCAAGCTGAGGAATAGCTGGCATCACAGATAGCAGACTCTAATAATGATTGTATCTATAGTAATCCAATGCTACTCAGGAATGGGGGCTTCCTTCCCTGGTCTTTTCTTTTATTGCTACTCTGATAATCCCTGATCTACCAGCAACACAAATTTTCTCAGTAATAGAAAATAAATGTATAAGGCATGAGGTGTCGTTAAGAGAGCTTCAGGGATAAAAATTAGTCCTACCTATTCACTTGGTGCCCATCTAAGTCCTCAAAAACCTTAGGAATGTGATGTTGAATATAAACTTCGAGATCGGATTCTGCTTGTAAAATACTCATTTAACTTCAGTTCTCTCTTCCACAGAATGAGCTGAGATGCAGCTAAAAGAACATTGGATGGGCCATGTGGTTCCGTGAGCTATGGCCGCCATGTTTCCTATCTTTGGCCCCCTCCCCTACTGGGGAGGTGATTCTCCTCTCTCTCGCTCTAATTTACTTTCTAAATAAACTACATTTTCCAATCTTAAAAAAAGAGCATTGGATGATGATTATACTCGACCTGGATGATGATTATACTGAACCTGGCTTCTAGTCCTGTCTCTGCATTCTTAGTTATAATTCTCTAAAGCCTCAGTTTCCTATCTATGTAACGGACATAGTAATACCTGCCTTAACTACCAAGTTGCTTGTAAACTGTTTATTTTCTTTTTAAAAAATTATTCCATCCTATGTTCCTATTACTCATGTATTTTGCCTCATATTGCTGAGTGAGATTAGGTTTGGCTCAAAAGAATGATTACCTTGTAAGCACATTTTGTTGTTTTGTTTTATCTCATTGTTCAGGAGTGGCAGGTGTTTCCCTGACAATTACACTACAATGTAAATGACAGAAGAATGGATTGACTTGCTCCTGAACCATTTGTCTAGTGATCAGATCAGGATATAGATAACGATACTTGGTCAATGACTTTGGATCATAGATGTATGAGAGCAAAGTAATTTATTCACTACCCAAGTCCTTAGCTATGAACTCAAACTGGTGGTCAGTCTTTGACAGGAAAGGAAGCAGAGGTTCTTAGAATATTCTAGTCAGTACCATCTCCCCCAAATTCCCTGGTCATGTAACCCAGTGGTTTTCAAATTGTAATTTCCAGTTTCCTAGAGCTCCACGGTAATGCCTCAGGAGTGTCCTTGGATGCTTTAAAAATGGTCTTGTTCCATGCTGCCCATCAAAGCTGGACTGGATTTTTAAAAGGTGGTACATATACACAATGGAATATTATGCAACCATAAAGAAGGACAAATATATGAACTTCGTAGCAACTTGCGTGGATTTAGAGTCAACCATAGTGATCTTTCATAGAAACAAAGAATAGAGTACCATATATTCTCACTCATAAGCAGAACTTGAACAATTATTATAATACTATAAGAAGGGGATTGGCAGTAGTGGGAAACTGCCAGGGGAGGAGGGTGGAATTGACAGTTGAGGGAAACTGCTAGGGGAGGGAGGAGCACACCTCATCAGCAAGGGTGCTGGCATAAACAATGTTTGTATACCTAACCTTGAATTGTACCCCACATCTTTAAAATAAGATGTTAAAAAATGGTCCTGTTACAAATGAATGAATGAAAAATTTGAAAAAAAATACAATATAAGCTTTATCTTTCCTTGCTTCAGATCACCATTTGATTCAATTTGTACATTTATTTTTTGTTGGTTTGTTTATTTTTAAATATATTTTATTTTATAGATGTGAATTATAATTCAGGATTAGGTATACAAGTAGACATTGTACAGGTAAAGTTTGGCCCTCCCCTTGGTCCCCATCTTGCCTGGTTTGAGATCAGGTATCCTTATTGATGTTGTGTCCCACTCCCACCTCAGCTGTATCCGCTACTGGCAATCCCTTTCTTATAGTATTATGTTAAATGTTCAGGGTCTGCTTATAAGTGAGAACATCTGGTACTCTGTTCATTGTTTCTGTGATAGATCACTGAGTATGATAGACGCTAAATTCATCCAAGTTGTGGTGAAGTCCATATGTTTGTCCTTCTTTATAGCTGTGTAATATTCCATTGTGTATATGTGCCATATTTTTTATCCAGTCCAGTATCAATGGGCAGCAGAGGTGGTTCTATGTTTTTGCTATTGTGAATAGTGATGCAATAAATATGCATGTGCAGGTATCTTTTTTTGTAGAATTATTTGAGCTACTCTGGGTATATTTCCAGTAGGGGGATTGATGGATTCATGGAAGGTCAATTTCTAGTCCTTTTAGAAATCACCACACTGTTTTCCAGTGAGGTTGAACTAGTTTGCATTCCCACCAGCAGTGTACAAGCATTCACTTTTCTCCACATCCTCACCAGCATGTTGTTTGCTTTATTAATGATGGCCATTCTTACTGGGGTTAGGTAGTATCTTAATGTGGGTTTGATTTGCATTTCTCTGATGATTAGAGAGGCTGAGCACTTTTTCATGTGTCTGTTGGCTGCTCGTATATCTTCTTTTGAGAAGTGTCTATTCATGTTCTTTACCCACTTTTTAATAGGACTGTTTGATTTTTTTCCTTTCAGCATGTTTGTGTTTCTTGTAGATCCTGGATGTTATATCTTTGACAGATATGTGGTTACAAATATTTTTCTCCCATTCTCTCTGCTGTCTCCCAACTCACCAGATGGTTTCTTTTGCTTTGAAGAAGCTTTTCAGTTTGATGAAGTCCCACTTGTCTATCTTATCTCTTATTGCATGGACGTCTGGGGTTTTGATCAGGAATTGGTTACCTATACCCATTTCTACAAGGGTGTCACCTGCATTTTCTAAGATTCTTATAGTTTGACGTTTTATGTTTAGGTCTTTGATTCATTTAGAATTGATTTTTGTGTATAGTGATAGGTAGGGGTCCTGTTTCAATTTTCTTCATGTGGTTAGCCAGTTTTCCCAGTACCATTTACTGAATAGGTTCTCCTTTCCACAGTGGTTGTTGGTCGAGACTTTGTCAAAGATGCATTGGTTGAGAAACTGAGGTTTTGCTTTGAGAATCTCTATCCTGTTCCATTCATCCATATACCTGTACTTGTACCAACACCAGGCTGTTTTGATTATTGTAGACATAGTAAAGTTTAAAGTCTGGAGGTGTGATACTTCCTGCTTTGTTTCTTTTGCTAAGGATTGTTTTGGTTATTCATAGTCGTTTATGTTTCCGTATGGATTTCTGTGTTGTCATTTCCAGGTCTGAGAAGAATGATATTGGTAATTTAATGGATGTTGCACTGAATCTGTAGATTCCCTTGGGTAGGATAGATATACTAACAATGTTGATTCTTCCTATCCTTGAGCATGGAACATTTTTTCATTTGTTTGTGTCTTCTTGGATGTTTTCAAGCAGTGTTTTATAGTTTTCATTGTAAAGGTCTTCACATCTCTGGTTAGGAAGGTGCCGAGGTATTTCATTTTTTTGTCACTATTGAAAATGGAATTGTGTTTTTAATTTGGTTTCCTGCATTTTTGTTGTTGGTGTATAAAAATGCAACTGTCTTTGGCACATTTAGTTTGTACCCCGAGACTTTGTAAAAGTCCTTTATCAGTGAAAGTATGATTTTGACAAATTATCTTGAATTTTCAAGATATAGGATCATATTATCAGTGAAGAGGGATAACTTAACTTCTTCTTTTCCTATTTGAATACCCCTGATTTTCTTCTCCAGTCTAATTGCTCTAGCTAGGACTTTCAACATAATGTTGAACAGGAGGGGTGAAAATGGGCAGCCTTGTTTTGTTATGATTTTCAGGGGAAATTCTTCCAGTTTCTGTCCATTTAGCTATTGCTGTGAGTTTATTGAACATGGCACTTACTATTTTGAGGTATGTTCCTTCTATGTCTAAGTGTTCGAGGGTTTTTATCAAGAAAGAATGCTGAATTTTATCAAAAACTTTTTCTGCTTCCAATGATATAATCATGTGCTTCTTGTATTTACTTCTGTTGATGCATTTAATTACATTTATGGTCTTATGGATGTTGAACCAGCCCTGCATCCTGTGGATGAAGCCTACTTGTTCATGGTGAATGACTTTTGGTTGTTGGATGGTTCTCTTGTTGAGAATGTTTGCATCCATGTTCGTTAGGGATATTGGCCTGTAGTTTTCTTTTTTTTGTTGGATTTTTACCCAACTTGGTTATCAGTGTAATGTTGACTTCATAAAATGATTTGGGAGAATTCTATTTTTCTCAATTCCCTGGAATACATTCAATAGAATTGGTATCAGCTCCTCCTTGTATGTTCTGTAGAAAGTCTTCTGTTCCAAGGCTATCTTTTGTAGGTAGTGTTCTTATGATGGAGTCAATTTCCTGGGATGTTATTGGTATATTTGGTGTCTCAGTGTCCTCTTGTTTTGACCTTAGGAGGTTGTGTGATGTCAGAAATTCCTCCATTTCATTTAGGGGTATCAAGTTTGTTTCCATACAGGTGTGCATCGTAATATCTAATAATTTTTTGTATTTCTTCAGGGTCAGTTATGATTTGGTCTTTTGCATTTCTGATTGTGTTAATTTGGACTTTTTCTCTCTTTTTCTTGGTTATTCTGGCTAATGGTCTATCAACCTTGTTTATTCTTTTATTTTATTTTATTTTATTTTTTTTGAGTTGGAGTCTCACTCTGTCACCCAGACTGTAGTGATCTTTTGATTTATTGTAGAGATGAGGTCTCGCCAAGTTGCCCAGGCAGGTCTTGAACCCGCGGGCTCAGGCAATCCACTCACCTCAACCTCCAAAAGCATGGGATTACAGGCTGAGCCACCGAACCCGACTCCTTGTTTATTCTTTTAAAGAACCAGTTTTTTGTTTTGTTGTCTTTTTCTGTGATGTTTTTATCTTCTAGGTCCTGTATTTGAGATTTTACTTTAGTTTGTTGTATAGTTCTTCTAAAGTTAGTTTTTTGGTGATCTTGTCTTTCCATCTCCCTTAGGTGATTTGTTAGGCTGCTAACTTGTGATCTTTCCATTTTTTGTGTGTGTGTGGTAGAAGTATAATTTAACCTTTTAGAACTGTTTTCATGGCATCCCAGAGGTTTTTGTAGGATGTTTCTTATTCTTCATTTGTTTCCAGGAATCTTTTAATTTCTGATTTGATTTCTGTGTAGACTCAGTAGTCATTCAACAACATGCTGTTTAGTGTCCATGTCTTTGTGGGTTGGGGGAATTTTGTTGGTGTTGATATTTATTATTATTCCACTGTGGTCTCAGAAGGTGCATGGCAGTGTTTTGATCTTATGAAATTTGTTTATGATTGATTTATGGCCAAGGATGTGATTGATCTTGGAGTACATTCCATGTGGTGATGAGTAGAATGTATATTCTGTGGTTGTTGAGTGAAGTTTTCTGTATCTATTAAGTCCTTTTGGTCAGGTGTCCAGTTGAAGTTCTGGATTTCCATGTTGATATTTTGCCTCAATGATCTCTCTGGGGTTGTTAGTGGGGTATTTAAGTCCCTAGCTATAATAGTGTTGGAGTCAATATCCTTTTTTAGTTTACTTAGTGGTTGCTTTATAAATGCTGGTGCTCCTGTGTTGGGTCCATATATGTTTAGGATGGATATTTCTTGTTGATGGATTGAACCATTTATCATAATGTAGTGTCCTTCCTTTTGTATCTTTTAAAATTTTTGATAGCTTAAAGATTGTTTTGTCTGATATTAAGATAATGACTCCTGCCTACTTTTGTGATCAATTCATCTGGAAATTCCATCCTCCAACTTTGAGTTTGCATGCATCCCTTGTGGTGAGATGAGTTTCCTGGACACAGCAAATTATTAGATCATTTTTTTTCCAATTTGCCATTCAGTGTCTTTTCAGTGGCACATTTAGTTAAATTCACATTCAGGCTGATTACTGAAATATAATTGTTTATCCTCATCATGAGGTGCTTATGAAGTTTTTTCTTTGTTTTTTTGTTTCCTTTAACTTTTGAGTTGATGTATGTGTGTGTTTTCAAGTTTGGAGTCATGATGTATTCTCTGTTGATTCTTGTTCTTCTGTTCTCTTGGGCAGTGATTGGTCATTTTTTTTTTCTTTCTTAAGAATTAGATGTCTAGGAAGGACTTTTTTTTTTTTTTTGAGTTGGAGTCTCACTCTGTCACCCAGACTGGAGTGCAGTGGCCAATCCCGGCCACCGCAGCCTCGACCTGCTGGGCTCCAGCGATCCTTTCACCTCAGCCTTCCAAGTAGCCGGAATTACAGGCACGTGCTACCATGCCCAGCTAATTTTTTTGATTTATTATAGAGATGAGGTCTCGCTGCCCAGGTGGGTCTCAAACCCATGAGCTCAGGCAATCCACTCACCTCAGCCTCCCAAAGGCGTGGGATTACAGGCTGAGCCAGCGAGCCCAGTGTCTAGGAAGGATTTTAATTCTCCATCACTGATGAAGCTGAGCTTGGCTAGGTAGGAAATTCTTGGTTGAAATTGCTTAACTTTGAAGACTTTGAATATTGGACTCCAGTCCCTTCTAAATTGTAGTATTTCTGCTGATAGGTCTGTTGCTATTCTGATTGGTTTTCCCTGGTAGGTAGTCTGACCTTTCTCTCTTGCTGCCTTTGGGATTTTTTCTTTTGTAACTACTTTGTGTAGACAAATTACAATGTGTTTAGTGGTTGGTCTTCTCATTTAGTGTCTTGCAGGGGTTCTCTGTATTTCTTTTGTTTGGATGGTCACATCTCTGGTGACATGGGGGATGTTTTCTTTGATAACCTCCTGGAATACTTCCTCCAAGGTGTTCTCCATTTCTCTTTCTTCCTTTGGGATACCAATCAGGTGTAGGTTCAGCCTCTTGATATAATCTCACATCTCTTGGAGGCTTTGTTATTTCTTTCTGAGTTTTCTTTGTTTTTGCAGTTTGGGTTAATTCCTTATTTTAATCTTCCTGTTCTGAGATTATTTATTTTGCTCAATTAATTCTGCTTTCCGTGCTTGTCATCTTGTTATTTACTTCCTGGATGAAATTTTTATGGCAAAGATTCTGTTACAAGTTTTTTCAGTGATGCATCTTGTTTTTCTTGAGTCTTATTCACTCTTTTTATCCATTCCCTACTCCCTGTTGTATTTGGGGGCCGGTTATTGTTGGCTTCCATTGTTTGGACTCTGAGGTCTCATTTTCCAGATGTTTTCTCTTTGTACACTGGGAATTACCTGTTTTCTTCCATTGAATTTTTTTCTTAATTTGTGACAGATCACTTTTCTCTTTAGTTCCATTATTCAGTGGCAGTGGGAGAGCCTTTCACTCTGATGTTTACTCAGTCCTCTATTCTTCCCTGATCAAAGCTCTGAATTTGTTCTATTTTGAAATAGGGCTGTATGGGGGAAGCTTTACTGTCTCTTGTAGTTTTGAAAGGATGGGGAGCTAAGATTCAGAAACTAATTGCAAATCACAATGTTCACTGATTGTGGTATGGATTCCTTGAGACCCACTCTCCACCACTACTCTATGTGATGATGTGATGGCTACATGTGTGCACCCACTTTGATCTCTTCAGGGAACCTCCTTGTTCTTTTCTGGTCACACTCTTTGTCTCTCAGCTGAATCAGGGTAGGAAATTGGGCACCTGAGACTCAGCACTCATCCTGTCTTTCCCAATTTTGTGCTTTCAGAATCTTCGCTCTAGGCCATGATCAACCCCTGAGTAGTTAATCCACCAGTCACAGTGATTGGGTCTGTCACTCCTTGGTGAGCAATCTAGAGCACTTTCTTGCCCAGTTTTCAAGATGGTGGCAAGGTGCCTCTTTCATCTTCTCCAGTGGGTTCTTCCTCTGGGCTCCTTTGCTGTGCTCCCTCTGCAGCCCTTGCTGACAGTGTCTGGCCCAATGCTACAATGGGGAGCCAGAGCCTGGAGCCAACAATCACTCCTTGCAACTTCTTTCCAGGAAGGACTTTGCTGATTTTTAAAAATTGTGCTCAGCTTCTGCATCCTAGGAAGTGCTAGGATCCAAGCAGAGCAACAGTGGCACCAACTGCATCACCAGGAGAGCCTTGACCACTTACTCCCAAGTCCCCACTCAGTCAGCCATTCACATGCCCACTTACTCACAGACACATACACAAAATTTTCTATGCATTCACTCACTCACACTGGGACTCACTTAGTCTGACTGGCTTCACTGCTATCTTTCTCCCTTCAAATTCGTACATTTGTTAAGTGACATCCTTCCCAGATTCTGGGAGCAAGCATATTTAATATTCCCCTTAGCTAATATCCTAAAACCCAGGACTTGGCCTTCACTTACATGGATTGTATTTTCCCATGTTTTCTCTTTCTTCTCAGGTTTCTTCTCCAAATATGAATGCTCAGTCTCCATTGCTGAAACCAGGCTTTAGTCCATGCACCTAATGTCTGGGATTATCTTGCAAATTCCTCTCATGGATTAATGGAAATCAACCATGTAAATTGAAAAGGAGAGTTCTTTTCAGTTGGAACTTAATACTTCTGGACTTAATATACTTGTAAAAACATAAATTAGTTCAAACACAATTATAACAACCCCAGGGCATGCTGTGAAGGATGTTGATGAAAAAGTGTTATTAAATATATTATTGGCAAGGCAGCAAATATATAGTTTTTGCTAATATCTTTGGGGAGCTTTGGTTTCAGCAGAATTATTTTTATTTATGGATTCTCTTTGGACTAGCTAAATACAATTTGATTAATCTTCTGGACTTTGAGTTATAGAAAAGTTCACAGGCATGGCAAAACACTCATTGAAAACATAAAAGTTGATTATCATTGTGTGAGGAGGTTGAAAATAAATCTTCTGACAACTGCTGCATCTGGGGTTGCAGTTAATGACCTTTTTGGATTAGTGCCCAGAACATGGATCTTTCATGTGCACAGTTCTGCTAAGGTTGCAACCAATCTGGTTGCAACAATCTGAAGTAGGCTGGGTGGCAATTTAATAAAATGGCCTTATGTGAGAAGCAGGTTAAAAGCATTAATGTCGTTGTGTCTACCTAAGAAAGAGCCTTTCAGTTGCCTTGGTTTTCTTTTCTTCTAATGTATGTGGCAGGTAGGTCAAATATAAAGCTGGGAATTTTTCTAAATGCATTTAAGTTGGTTTTAAAAACAATACCAGCCTGTACAACATAGCAAGACCTCATCTCTACAAAAAAATTAAAAATTAGCCAGATATGATGGTATGCACCTATAGTCCCAGCTACTCAGAAGGCTGAGGCAGAAGGATTACCTCCACACAGATTGTTGAGGCTGTGGTGGACCATGACATGCCACTGCTTTCCATCCTGGGAGACCCCAACTAAAAAAAAATTAATGCACTTTTTTTTTTTGAGTTGGAGTCTCACTGTGTCACCCAGACTGGAGTGCAGTGGCCACT